>NC_068442.1:20796831-20896831 GCF_023373465.1 Oncorhynchus keta
TTCTAAAACAACTTTCATCAATTAGTCTGATTTGACTTGCCTTGCTGTTTCTGGGGTTCAGGTCAGGGTTAGTGCTTCTGGACAAACGCAGACTCATCATCAAGGGGGTCTTTGCTACATGTGGACTTCACCATTCTGTGTCAGCAACAATATGCCTTGTCCTGTTTTCACTCTGCCTTACATGACAATTTTTAAAACTTAAGTAGGCCTAATCTAAAGGAGATAACTCACCAGACCGATTGTTGGTCTGTACAGTAGGGGGCTTGCACGGTGTACTCCGGCTTGTGTTCAGTTTGCAAATTACAGCCAAGACTGTTCAGAGGTGCAGTACTCTCGCCAGCAGATGCTTGACAATCCTACCGATCTGGCCGACTCTTAAATATTTACCCGGAGGAGGATGGGCTCCCAATCTCATTTTCTTCTTAGTCAGGTTCCTTTTAAAGGCTTCCTAGGGAGTTTTTCCCAGTAACCACGTTTCCTTCCAGTTTTTATGTGAGTGAAGTTATACCATATAAATAAATAAAATCACGAGAGCTGTGGTGGAAACAGGAAGTTTTGGTACAATTGTATAAATGCCGACAGATCATTTGAGCGTTCGACGTGGTGGGATCTTTTTGTGTTGGTAAGATTCATTATGGCGTTGCAGTGGAAACAACTTCATGCGCAAGTATTGATATATTATAACAATATCGAAGGTACGGGACCACCCATACGTAGAATGTATGCACACATGACTGTAAGTCGCTTTGGATAAAAGCGTCTGCTAAATGGCATATATATTATTATTATATATATTAACCTGGAGTCACGTGTGATGATATGGTGTGTGGTCCTACTACTAAGACTCTGGAAATCATGCAGTTTATTAGGATGCAGATGAAATAAGTTATGATGAATTTCACAAAAGTGTGCGGTGATGAGTTTGATGCGCCTTTCCAATAAATGTTGAGTGTGACATGATGATTGATGCTTGACTGCCATTTGACAAATAAAGATATTCGGTCTCTTATCCATAATAATCTCATCATGTAGACTCACTAGCCTACCCGTACATTGTGCACAGCCTACCCGCACTGTACAGTATCTGCCAGCTCTTGTGTAGAGCGCACATGCTAAGTACAGAGTAGACACATTTGCTATTTAATGCAACAGTTTTTATGACAAAATTATCGGTAGAATTTGATAGGCATAGAAACACAATGAACTCTAGATATTTATTCAGTACAAGAAAGCTTGTGTGCACTACATCATTAGTGTGCACTACATCATTAGTGTGCACTACATCATTAGTGCGCACTACATCATCACATACTGATTTTTAACAGAAACATGTCAGTTTGGTGGAAACACCACTGGTGGGACAATGCACACATTTTCTTTATGCAGAATTTGGAGTATCCTTGTGTGAAAATCAGTTGCCAATTGGATTGAAATATAGCTACTATTACCTTTGTTTACTATTTTGGGAGGTTTACTTACTTATAAGCACTTTGTGACAAATGTATTTGTGATATAGAGGTTAAAGGATAATTAACTGCTTGGTTGACTGCCTAAAGCTGAAAGCCTGCCAAACCATAAAAAACAGTGTGTCCACAGGCGTAGTGATAGAAAAGTGGAACATGGGTTGTTACGTAACACAGCAACGATAGACACACTGTTCACAGAGAGATGAAACTCGCCTCAAAAGTTGCCTCATAACTATGAATTATTAACCATTTGTCACTGGGTACCACGGCCAAAACGTAATATATATATGTAAATAGATTGATGAATAAACATCAGGTGTTTCTAGTAGTACTCTGCAGGGGTTTGAATGCTATGTGGTCAGCAGGCACACGAGGATACAGTCTAGCTCTAGATGGTGTCCAGTTGCAGAAAAGAAAGGGGGTAGAATTTTGCTCCCAGTACCTGAGGAAAGCCGCTTCAAGGGCATAGGAGTCACAGACAGAGCACAGAGGCAGCACACACACAGAGAGCTCAGCTCTGGTCCAGAAGAAGTCACTGTCTTCTTCTGTTTCACTTCAGCCAAGCTTGAATTGAATCGATTTTCAAGGTATTGAATTACTGAATGTTTTGTTTTTGGATTGTTATTATGTATCAATTCTTTGGCTACTGTAGCTGTCTATGTCTCTGAGAAACACTAAGTATGTAATACTGTACTAGTGTAGTTAGTTACCATATAGATTTGTTGCTGGTGCTGGGTTGGGTGTCACCGTCTGTGCACCTGAGAGCTATATGAAACATTTCAGATGCTTGACAAACAAAAGCAAGTCAAAAGTTAGTTATTCTCTAGCCCCCTTGTGCCACACAATAACTGTGTGTAATAGGCTAACGGAAAGTTAATTCATAGGAAGTCTGCATCCTCACAATTGATTTGAAAAAGTAAATGTTAACTGAAGGAAATTAATTGTCTCATTCTTCAGTTGATATTGTTCAAATCTAAACTTTTAGCTGACCGGACACATATTATAAAGCTATACTGGAGAAATATCCATTTGGCACTGATGGCACTGTATTATGTATTTGGCACTGTATTATGTATTTGGCACTGTATTATGTATTTGGCACTGTATTATGGCCCTGGTGATCAAACCTAATTATTAGAATATTTTTTATGAATACACCATGCAAAATGTTTTGTTATGTGGTCAGTGGTGTAGTAGACTGCTCTTCCTAGTCTGCAGTGTTTATATTTATAAACCGGTTCCACTTCTGAGCGCATGCCAGTAACCCAGGCTACACCAGCCTCTATATCTGCCATTTCAACTTTGCCCTACTTGGCTGCCGGGCACGGCATATGACATGGAAAAAGGAATTCAAGCCCAACTTGTCAGTCAACCGGGCCACAACATAAACAGACTTATGACCTCCACATACAGTTAGAAAATATTTAACTAATCATTGAAATTACAAAAGGGCTGCCTATGGCTATTTCTTAGTCATTGTTTCCATGAGTCTATGAAAATGAACGTTTCTCTCACCTGAAATTGATGTGAAAGAGGTTCGACTACATTCCTGCAAGCATCCATTCCCAACCGTCAGCCTAAAGTTGGTTTGGTTTTAACCATTAGGCTAGAGCAATAGTAATGGTGTCTTTTAGTAGGCACTAACTCCGCCATGGCTCGTTGGCCAATGCCTATGGGGAAATTACTGTTTTTTTGTGTGTTTTTGGATAAAGGCCAAAAATAAGGTCTGTGGTTAACACAGGCTTAGGAGATCTTATACGTTTTGTTCTATGATCTTCATCGGCTAACGGAACTTTTTGTGAATTTCGAAACATATATGTAATCAAAACAAGCACATAAAGGCTTCATATTCATAAAGGTCATGTTAACTGACTGATGTTATCTCATTAAAAAAAGTATATGATCTCCTAATTGCGCATACATAGGTTCCGTTAGGTCCTATCAGAACTCGGCTAGGAGAAGTGAACGTCTGTTCTCACATACTTAAAAAACATTGTTTGTTAAACTAGAAAAAAGCAGCAATATTACTGTTGTTTGTCTCTAGAGCCACCATGGCAACAACATTTCCATGCACTTCCTCAAAATAGTCAGAATGAATCAAAGAAAAATCCAGAAATCTGTAATACATTTTTACGTTTGACATCTACCTAAGATGTTTGGTGCAGTACTTCTCAAGTGAAAAATTATGCATGAAAACTAGTAGTGCACATACAGTAGGGCCTAGCTGCTGCTTAGCTCTCTTGTCTCTCGTTGAATGACAGCAAACACTTAATTGAACAATACCGTCCATAGGTCCTACCCCTACTGTTGACCAATCACCAATGAAGGGGCGTAGACATCAGCTACCAAATTTCAACTTGCCTCAAGAAAGATGTGTGTGGCGAAGAGCTGGGAAAAAAACTGCCGAACACCGAAATTAACAAACACGCCACAAAATGGCGTCATAATATATTTGTGAAACAGGCATAAGCCTGTGTTAACTTTAGACCTTATTGCCGGCATTTATCCCATAACCCCATTCTTTCCCCATTCATATCCCACATAAGAATGGCTGGAACCAACCAGAAATAACTAATTTCCTGGTTTTTAGGAATATAAACAGACATGCTCTATTTGATAATTGCGCAAAAAAAATAAGGATTTAATATTTTAAATATATTTCCACACTATGAAGTTGAAATAATACTGTGAAATTGTGAAAATTAAGATAATGTTCTTTTAGTGAATGAGCTGTTTGAAAAGCCTGCCTGACATTTTTGCTTGTTTTGCATGGGTGGGGTTTTAAACCACAACACTAATATTGAATCCTACTACACCGGCTTTGATGCTCGTCGGATGTGGCAGGGCCATGAAAAATATTCTAGACTACAAAGGGAAACCAGCTGCCCAGTTACATGAGCGTACCAGACGAGCTAAATGCTTTTTATGCTCGCTTCGAGGCAAGCAACACTGACTCATGCATGAAAACACCAGCTGTTCCGGATGACTGTGTGATCACGCTCTCCATAGCTGATGTGAGCAAGACCTTTAAACAGGTCAACATTCACTGTTCTACCTCTCCCTGGCCAAGACTGTAATACCTACATGTTTCATACAGACCCACACAGTCCATGTGCCCAAGAAAGTGAAGGTAACCTGCCTAAATGATTACCGCCCCGTAGCACTCACGTCGGTAGCCATAATGTGCTTTGACCAGCTGGTAATGGCACACTTCAAGACAATCATAACAGAAACAGGAGACCCACTCCAATTCACGTTCCAGCCCCAACAGATCCACAGATGGTGCAATCTCAATCGTACTCCACACTTCCTTTTCCCACCTGGACAAAAGCAACACCAATGTGAGAATGCTTTTCATTGACAACAGCTCAGCGTTCAACACCATAGTGCCAATAAAGCTCTTTACTAAGCAAAGGACCAGCGACTCCTGTTGTGGGCCAGGCGCAGTGTGCGCTAACCAGGTGCACGGGGCTGGCTTCCGGGTTGGATGCACGCTGTGTTAAGAAGCAGTGCGGCTTGGTTGGGTTGTGTTTCGGAGGACGCTTTCGACCTTCGTCTCTCCCGAGCCCGTATGGGAGTTGTAGCGATGAGACAAGATAGTAACTACTAACAATCGGATACCACGAAATTGGGGAGAAAAGGGGGTAAAATTCAACAACATAAAAACAAACAAAAAAGTTAATGAAAGAAAGTGTTACTACTTCACAGACAGTATCTCTTCACAATCATTACCAATTTGGGGTCAAATGTTTTACCCCTGTTCGCGCTTTTAAGATAAAAATGTGTTGGCTCATTTAGGGTTAAAAAAGTTGAACGCTTCTGTCTATATCTCTCTTTATTTAACAGGGTCTTCGACGTCACCGGGATGGCAGAGGCACATCAGGCAGTTGGCTTCCAGTTCACCGTCACCTCAGACGGCATCGACCTCCACCTGAGCCGCGAGGTACTCAAACACATCTACCTGTCGGGAGTGACGTCATGGACAAAGCGCGCCATAAGATTTAAAGTTTGTTTTCCAATTATTAAGTAGCCCTACAGTTATTACCAATCCTGGACATGATAGCTAGCTTGGTGTTTGTTGCAGTCCAGCAATAAAACAAATTAGTCAAGTTATTATTATTGCCTTGATTTATTCAGGTGTGTGTAGCCTACTACTGAGCTGGGACAAATGCTTGCACATCTAGGAATAGCCTAGTTGGTCTGTTTGTAGGCTAACTACCGAAATGAACATTGAATTATATGATTTTATTTCAGAATGGGATATTGACAGGTGTCTACCCTGCCAGCCCATCTAGTTTGCTGATCGTTGTGATAGCCATATTGAGCACCATATATGCCAGGATAGACCCATCACTGGGAATGATAGACACCATCAAGAGGACCATGTCTGTCAGGTCAGTGAGCAAATAACACAATGATGAACAGGCACTGTGGAACAACGATACATCTTCTTTTCGGCCTGTGGTTATCTGTCAAAATAATTTCCTTGTGAAGAAAAATAAACATTATTTTGATTGTTTGATGGTTTGACTTTTTGCCTAATGCTATTTTGTTGTGATAAAATTAGGTAAAGTTGTGTTCTCTCCTGTGTCCAGTGGCTACATGACAGTGATGAGTGCCATTCCGTTTGAAAAACAATTTTTAAAGGTTTGCTTGCTGCAGTACCTGACTGGATTTTCTCCTTTCCACTCTCTCGTCTCCCCTCACTCCAGTGGCTACATGACAGTGCAGACCCAGACAGTGCTGAGTGCCATCCTGTTTTCCACAGGCCTGTGGCTCTCTCTCATCCTCATGCTGAGGTACATTCTCAAGGCCCTTCTCTCCTACCATGCCTGGATCTTTGAGTCCCACGGCGAAATTAGCTTCTGCACCAAACTCTGGCTGGTATGTCTGTTAAATGTCTCTATTTCAAAATCAACATGACCAAAAGTGCAGCTCACTCATAGCTCAGAATCAAGACAATATATTGTCTGAGCTCAGTATTGGATTATTCTGGCAATTAACCCAGTCATTGTGTTGTGTTGTTTCTCCTCAGAGTCTGGTGAAGATGTTCTCTGGGCGCAGACCTCTCCTCTATAGCTTCCAGACCTCCCTACCCAGACAACATGTGCCTAGTGTGGATGACACCATAACCAGGGTGAGAGAAAGAGAGATGTTTATGTGTCTCATGTGCTTGGTTGAAATACAATATCAAACTGATCATTTGTTCAGGAGAGACCAGGACCAGTATATAACCATACGTGTACACTACATATCGGTATTATATCATATAATCTCTCTATGACCTTGCAGTACCTGGAGTCAGTGCGCCCCCTGCTGGATGATGAGCAGTACAACCAGATGGAGGTGGTGGCCAATGACTTCAAGAAGGACCAGGCACCCAAACTCCAGAAATACCTCATCCTCAAATCCTGGTGGGCTACTAACTATGTACGTATTCAGATTGTTTCAAAGTGCCATGCTAGGATACATTAAACAATAATGTTGGTAGCTTTATTTATAATTAAAAAAATTAATGACTGTTTTGGTGAGTGATGACTGGAAGTCGCTTTGGATAAAAGCGTCTGCTAAATGGCATATATATGATGAAATTGCTCTTTAAAACAAAATAGTAGTCAAACAAATGATTGTTATAGATTGTTTTACCTGTTGCAGGTGAGTGATTGGTGGGAGGAGTACATCTACCTTAGAGGCAGGAGTCCCATCATGGTCAACAGTAACTTCTACTCCATGGTAAGACATGTCTGTACTGTACGTGTACTGTAGACATTATACAGGGAACATGGCATTAAATAAGATGCATCCAGTACCCTTCCCTAATGCTGTAATGATGATCTGATTTAGGATCTGCTGTACGTGACTCCCACACACAGACAGGCAGCTCGGGCAGGGAATGTTGTTCATGCTATGCTGCAGTACCGCCGCAAACTAGAGAGAGGAGAACATGCACCGGTAACGAAAACCCCTCTCTCTGTCTCTCTCACCGCTCTTCTCTCCCTCTCTCCCTTCCCCTGAGAGTATTTAGGTCCCTCCTCCATTCCCCTTGGACCCATGGCCCTCTCTCTACCCCTTAAATAACCCAGGTCATCTTCCTCCTCCTTCTCTGTTAACCTAAATCATCCTCCCACTGCCTTTGACTTATTTCTGCTCTACTAAAGTAACCCCACTCTCTCTCTCTCTCTCTCTCTCTCTCTCTCTCTCTCTCTCTCTCTCTCTCTCTCTCTCTCTCTCTCTCTCTCTCTCTCTCTCTTCTATCTCTCTCTCTCTCTTTTCTCTATATCTCTCTCCCTCTCCCTCTGTCTTTCTCTCACTAGTTGAGGGCTCTGGGGGTGGTGCCCATGTGTTCTTATCAGATGGAGAGGATGTTCAACACCACACGTATCCCTGGTATAGAGACAGGTGAGCACACTGCTGCCTGCTGGGGGCATAACACTATCAGACTATCGCTGGGTAGTTGCATGACTAAATATGAACATGCATTTGTGTAAGACACATCTTCCAACAATCGAAGACAAAAGCTATAATTCAAAAGGAGCATTATGTGCATCCCCCCAACCCACAAATAATGTTCTATGTTCTCTCCTCTCCCCCTCTCCTTCTCCATGATCCAGACTTTGTTCAGCACCTGAGTGACCGGAAGCACCTGGTGGTGTACCATAAGGGCCGCTTCTTTAAGGTGTGGCTGTACTACGGGGGGCGTCACCTCTGGCCCTCTGAGCTGGAGACTCAGTTCCAGAGGATCCTCGTCGACACCACCGAGCCACAGCCTGGGGAACTCAAACTGGCTGCCCTCACAGCCGGCAACAGGTATTCACACATATAGGCATGAAAGCGCAAACACACCTGCACACACACACACAGAGGGGTACATATACACCCCCCTTCCTTACACACACATCAGAAATAAAACAGCCACCTCTCCTCCAGAGTTCCGTGGGCGCGGGCTCGTCTGAAGTACTTCAGACAGGGTGTTAACAAAGCCTCTCTGGAGGCCATCGAGACGTCAGCTTTCTTCCTCAGCCTTGATGACGAGGTGCATGGTTATGACCCTGACAAGCTGAGGTCATTGGACCTGTATGCCAAGTCCCTGCTGCACGGGAAGTGCTATGACAGGTGAGGCAAACAGGAAGTGCTATGACAGGTAGGACAGGACAGGAAATTAGGAAGAAAACATCTATTGTAAAGTAGGCCTATTTTTCACTAAACTGTAGTTTAGTGGTAAATTGCTGTTCTGTGCACTGCCTTGTGATGAGTGTGTTACAGTGTTTAACCCGATATGCATTCTTTCTCTCAGGTGGTTTGACAAATCTTTCACTCTGATCGCTTATAAGAACGGTAAACTGGGGGTTAATGCAGAACACTCGTGGGCAGATGCTCCCATTATAGGACACATGTGGGAGGTAATAACCATATTATTGATGGTATTAAGGATGTATTGCATTAATGAACAAACAAGTTTTTCTAAAACACATTATAAACTGGGTGGTTCGAGCCCTGAATGCTGATTGGTTGAAAGCCGTGGTGTATCAAACCATATACCACGTGTATGACGTTGGTAACTAGTTTATAATAGCAATAATGCACCTCGGGAGTTTGTGGTATATGGCCAATATACCACTGCTTAGGGCAGTATCCAGGCACTCCACGTTGCATCGTGCTATGAACAGCCCTTAGCTGTTGTAAATTGGTCATATACCACACCCCCATGCCTTATTGCCTAAATATAGACTAAGTGTACAAAACATCAAGGACACCTGCTCTTTCCATGACACAGACTGACCAGGTGAATCCATGTGAAAGGTATGATCCCTTATTGATATCACTTGTTAAATCCACTCCAATCAGTGTAGATGAAGGGGAGGAGACAGGTTAAAGAAGGATTTTTAAGCCTTGAGACAGTTGAGACATGGATTGTGTATGTCTGCCATTCAGAGTGTAAATGAGCATGACAAAAGTGCCTTTGAACAGGGTATGGTAGTAGGTGCCATGCGCACCGGTTTGTGTCAAGAACGACAACACTGCTGGGTTTTTCATGTTCAACAGTTTCCCGTGTGTATCAAGGATGGTCCACCATCCAAAGGACATCCAGCCAACTTGACACAACTGTGGGAAGCATTGGAGTCAACTCGGGTCAGTGGAATGCTTTCGACACCTTTGTAGAGTCCATACCCTGACGAATTGAGGCTGTTCTGAGAGCAAAGGGGGGGTGCAACTCAATATTAGGCAGGTGTCCTTAATAGTTTGTACACTCAGTGTATGACATTGTGATTAATTGGGATGTGTGTTGTGTGAGTCTAATGATTGTTGTGCTGTCTCTGTGAAGTATGTCCTAGCAACGGACTGCTTCCATTTGGGCTACACAGAGGAGGGACACTGCAAAGGAGACATCAACAAGGGCCTGCCTCCCCCCACCAAACTACAATGGGACATTCCACTGGAGGTATGGCTTCTAATGGGTTAGGGATAAAAGTTGTAGCTTCAGTAAAGAGGAAATGGGATGAATGAAATTTCTCTCTGTAGAGTCAGTAACGCTAGTTTAGACTGTGTTGTGTTCAGTAGACCAGTCAGTAGTTTCTACGGGCTGCCCTGTGTCTTGTCTGACCTTGTCTGTCCTCTGGTCTCTCCTCGTCCCTCAGTGCCAGGAGGTCATTGAGGAGTCCTACATGGTTGCCAAGGTGATAGCTGATGACGTGGACTTTCATGGCTGGCTGTTTGATGAGTTTGGGAAAGGCCTGATCAAGAAGAGTAGGACCAGTCCTGATGCCTTCATACAGCTAGCACTACAGCTGGCCCAATTCAGGGTGTGTGTGTGTGTGTGTGTGTGTGTGTGTGTGTGTGTGTGTGTGTGTGTGTGTGTGTGTGTGTGTGTGTGTGTGTGTGTGTGTGTGTGTGTGTGTGTGTGTGTGTGTGTGTGTGTGTGTGTGTGTGTGTGCGTGCGTGCGTGCGTGCGTGCGTGCGTGCGTGCGTGTGTGTGTGTGTGCGTGCTTTCATCATGAATAGTCATGACGCCTGACCTGATGTCAACGGATGATAAAAGAACAAACAATACAACACAATGATTGGGTTAACATTAACAACACAAGACACTATCAAGTCCATAGCAATGCATCTGAATGTATTTGTTGTCTATGTGTTGTAGGATAAGGGGGAGTTCTGTCTGACGTATGAGGCCTCAATGACCCGGATGTTCCGTGAGGGTAGGACAGAGACGGTTCGCTCCTGCACCTCAGAGTCCACAGCCTTTGTCAGAGCCATGGAGGACAAGAACACTGCGGTCAGGACACGCCCTCGGTTAATCATGTCAGAGAAAATATAGAATGAACTAATGACAACACAAGAGCAGTAACAGTCACCTTCCACTTACATGCTAGTACGTGCCAGACCATCAGACGGTTGACAGTATCTGATGTTAAACACAGTGTGGGTTCAGCACTACAGGTCAGTAGTTCCACAGTCAGTAGCCTTGTCTGTGGGAGTTACTGATAGAGAGTGACATGATGTAACTTCCAGTAAGGCTCAGGTCACTCTGACTGAAAACTAGGTGACCAGGACCCAAATGTCTGTTTCTGGACTCTGATCTCTGAACTTGGCCAGCTACTGGCTATGTACTTTTTACTTTTGCTCCTGCGCTAACATACCTGATTTAGCTCATCAAAGTGCCGATAAACAGCTGATAGGTAGAATCAGGTGTGTCTGAGTAGGGCTGCACCGAATACCTGCACACTCAGTAGCTTTCCAAGTGGAGGGTTGACCACCACTGCTCTATATGTTGTGTTTTTGAGCTGTATCTAGGTGTTGATTGAATACCCTCTGTTTCCCTGTGGAAAGAGTGCCCAAAAATTGGACCTCTTCCGGAAGGCCGCAGACAAACACCAGAACATGTACCGTCTGGCCATGACAGGCTCTGGCATCGACAGACACCTCTTCTGTCTCTACATCATGTCTAAGTACCTCAGCATCGACTCACCATTCCTCAAACAGGTGTGTGGGTGTGATGTTAACACCATTATACATGTTAAATAATACTTTGGTGACCAAGTGAAATGATATCAGAGATTTACGCTTACCCCCTCACCCTTCTCCCTCTTCGTTTAGGTGTTGTCAGAACCCTGGAGGTTGTCCACTAGTCAGACTCCTCAACAGCAGCTCAACATGGTTGACATAAAGAAGTTTCCCAGATACGTGGGCGCGGGGGGGGGGTTCGGCCCTGTGAGTCAACCGCCCACACGCTCATGCTATACACACACACACGCACACAGACAGACATACGGTAATAAATTAGCTGGTACCAGAATCTCAAGTCCTACTGCCGTTGTGTCCTTCTCTGTTACTTCTTCTATGTCTGCTTTTACTTTTATGATGTGGTCAGAGTTAGGGGTGAGTGGTACTGTCTCTCCTGCGCCCCCAGGTGGCTGATGACGGCTATGGCGTCTCTTACATCATTATAGGAGAGAACCTGATCACATTCCACATCTCCAGCAAGTTTTCCAGCCCTGAGACGGTGAGACCACTGTCTAACACTACACAAACCTACGGAATCGCACAGTATATAGCCCTCACATATTACCTTAATGGCAATCTAGGTGAATATTTATCAGGTTAAACAACGGTCTTGTTCTCTGTAGGACTCGTACCGCTTTGGACAGAACATTCGACAGGCCATGCTGGACATTCGTGCGCTATTCGACCAAAAAGACAAGAAGGAGATGTGATGAGAAGACAGTCTGGAAGGTCTTTTTAGCCTTCATACCACATTTTTGTGCTCTGTGACTTTACAACATTGTTTCCCAACGGCTGGTCACGACTAGTCTCTTCTGGGTAACGACTTTAGACTGGGTTAAGTTATAAAGCTTCTGGATATCTACTCAGAGAGCAGGAGGAATTGCTTTGCAGAAGAATACATATTTAATAAAGCATTTTCACTATTTATATCAGACACTATCCTTTCTATAAAAGGGCAGTGGATTTTGAGTATAGTTTTGAACCGATTCTGGCAAGAGCAATGGAGCACATAATGCCTTGGTGGCCATATAGAACTATTATTAATCTGATTTTGTTTGTAGTAGAATGATATATGGATGTAGCCTTGTAAGGATAGGCCACTCATCTGTTTAGAGAGAGGTCATAGTATTTGCTTCTGATTGTAATATGTGTACACTTGTATATACCATTGTTTTGAGTATTTTAAGTGTTGTAATATATAAGGTTGTATATCGGAATCTGTTATGCTTATGTATTTGTGTTTATTAGTATATTATAATAAAGGATATGTTGATTGTTTGACTTCTTCTTTGGACTCCAGGACAGTTGGAAACATCAACTGTGTGGCCAGCTGCTGTTGCCATGTATAATAGAGGAATTACATTCTGGTGTACAAGGTGGTTAGTTACTATATGGCATAATGACATTTTAGGGCTCTATTCAATCTGGATCGCTGAAGCGTTAGATTGCGCGCTGGAAATGTTAAGGTCTTTTCCGATTGAGCCGACATATGCAGCGTTTACCGTGAATTTAGTCTCCACTAATGCTGGAACGTTGCATTTAAATTTCATTCACGCTGTAATGCTGAACTTCCACGAGTCAGATTGAATAGAGCCCTTGATGTTGCTGTGTAGATGGCTACTTCCTGCTTTAAGAAACAAGATGAGAGAACACACAGTCCTTCAGTGTAAGAGAGGATCCAGTTTTATTTCAGTTTGGAAGCAGTGCCATACAATCCTTTATGGTACCAGATATTAGAAAAGGCCTTATATCAGATTACTGGAGATTATTAAGACTACACTGAACCCAACCAGGATGATTAGAAACAGATTGTAGATTTGAGATACTGTGAACAAAGTACACTACCGGTATACAAATGATGGAACCTCTAGGTACTGGAAGATTATATGGCACATCAGAGTAAGCTCTGCTACAGATGGATACACTGGTATTATTTTCATGGAGAAAAGTGTCAACCAAGACTTGAGTGCTTTCCATTTCATCTGCCTCATCATGACCCCTGCTTCCTGAAAAGGTAGTCAGTCGTACAATGCAACAGAGTTGAGACAGAATGCTCCGACTTCTTCAAAATCCTATTGTGTGATCACATCTCTATAGGTGAGTATATCAAATTATCCCAGGCCGTTGTGTTCTTTTCCTGTAAAATGATTTAATGTCCTTGTTATGAATGATCATATCACTGATTTAAAGTTCAGGGCAGCAATGTGAACAGACGGAGTCCACCTTAGATTCCATCAGTTTGATAGTGCTCTCGTAAAACAATGCAAGAAAATAAAACATTTGATTTATTTTGGGGGAAAAAATACAAAAAGTCAAAGTAAAAAAAGCAACCATTACGTTCACACTCTTTAAAGGCATTTTTCAATCTTTCAAGGCATCGCTTATAGCTTTCAACTTGAACTAGGCTTTTGAACTGTACACATAGTGAACGGACAAACAAAAACGCTATCTCGCTACCCATCACTTACACATGCTTAGCACCCTTTAAAAAGAGCCCAAAAGGCAACGGACACCCAGTCTCCAAAAGATTCAAAATGAATCAACAGTATCGGATAATCTTCATCATCATCAATTCTCAAACCCAGAAGCTGCCTGCCTCTACAATTAAACGTAACAGATTACAACAGACACAAAAGGCAAATAGATTTTTACTTTCGTTCTATTCTTTTGAGAGAATTTTTCTTTTTAGTTGTGTGATGACCTGCCCCTAAGGCTTCTGTCTGAGGCAGGTGTGCATACACAGCAACCCAGTTAATTGTGTGTGTGTGTATATATACATACACACACACACACACACACACGTGTATACATTTAACACGCTCTAGTTTAAGAATATGCGAAAAAAGAAAAAAAAACTTGTCCGAGCTTGTGGTTCTGGTCTGCGTTGCAGGGGGGGTGGGGGTTATTATGAGGTTGCGCCGGGTGTGGGATTGACATTCTGTGTGGAGAGCTGAGGAGCGACCTCGATGATTCGTGGTTTATCGATTATTCGGGCAGTGCGGTTGCCCTTCTCCACGATGCCGATGATCCAGGCCTGGTGGCCCTCACCGTATTTAGGAGATTTGATCTCAGCGCAGAAACGAGCTGCCTGCTCCCTGGGAAGACAGATCAACAGACCCCCTACAGGTAGGTAGAGAGAGGTGGGTGATGATTATGTGTGTGAAAGACAAGCAAGAGACAACAGACCGACAAAAACGCCCAGACACACACACCTGATGTCTCAGGGCAGGTTCCGTGCATGAGTCCGAACATATTCCCGCAGGCCTTGGACACCGCTGCCATCTTGGCAAGCACGGGGAGGTTGTGGATGACGAACGACACCTCGCTACGCTGTTGCCGTGCCAATGTCTGGGCGTGGCCCAGGATCCCGAAGCCAGTGATGTCAGTGGCAGCGTGTGCATTGAAGGTGTGCATCAGACCAGCGGCTGGAGAGAGAAAAACAACGACATCAATATTTAAAATCATATTGGTTCAAACAATGGTAGAAGACAGAAGAGAGGAGAGGAGAAGTAAGAGAAAGAAGGCAGGGAGAACAACTTGAGGAAATGTACTTGGTCTGTCGAGTCGGGCTGTGTGTGTGTGTGTGTGTGTGTGTGTGTGTGTGTGTGTGTGTGTGTGTGTGTGTGTGTGTGTGTGTGTGTGTGTGTTTCTAAGACAAATTAAAGCTAACTAAACGTATCGAATGGACAGTAGAAATCACGCTTCATTGTCCTTCATGAGGAAAAGTCCAGCCTCAGTATTTTACACACGTGTGCGTGTGTACCTGTCCTGTTGAGCCGGGCCATGTTCATCATGGCTTCTTGATAGGCCAGCTCTACATCCTCCTGAGTCACCACTAGCTTGATCTTATTCCACTTCTCAGGCTGAAGGACAGACAGAGAGACACACACAAACGATATCTACAGTACCAGTCAAAAGTTGACACACCTACTCATTCAAGGGTTTTCCCTTATTTTCTAAACTATTTTCTAAATTATAGAATAGTGAAGACATCAACACTATAAAATAACACATATTGAATCATGTAGTAACTAAAGGTGTTAAATCAAAATATATTTGAGATTCTTCAAAGTAGCCAACCTTTGCCTTGATGACAGCTTTGCACACTCTTGGCATTCTCTAAACCAGCTTCATGAGGAATGTTTTTCCAACAGTCTTGAAGGAGTTCCCACATATGCTGAGCACTTGTAGGCTGCTTTTCCTTCACTCTGCAGTTCTACTCATCCCAACCCATCTCAACTGGTTTGAGGTCGGGGAGTGTGGAGGCCAGGTCATCTGATGCAGCACTCCATCACTCTCCTTCTTGGTCAAATAGCCCTTACACATCCTGGAGGTGTGTTTGGGGTCATTGTCCTGTTGAAAAACAAATGATAGTAGGACTAAGCATAAACCAGATGGGATGGCGTATGGCTGCTGAATGCTGTGGTAGCCATGCTGATTAAGTGTGCCTTGAATTCCTAATAAAATCACTGACAGTGTCACCAGCAAAGCACCCCCTCACCATCACACCTCCTCCTCCATGCTTCACGGTGGGAACCACAAGCACGTTCACCTACTGTGCGTTTCACAAAGACAGCGGTGGGAACTAAAAATCTAATATTTGGACTGATCAGACCAAAGGACAGATTTCCACCAGTCTATTGTCCATTGCTCGTGTTTCTTGGCCCAAGCAAGTATCTTCTTCTTATTGGTGTCCTTTAGTAGTGGTTTATTTACAGCAATTCGGCCATGAAGGCCTGATTCACGCAGTCTCCTCTGAACAGTTGATGTTGAGATGTATCTGTTACTTGAACTCTGTGAATAATTCATTTGGGCTGCAATCTGAGGTGCAGTTAACTCTAATGAACTAATCCTCTGCAGCGGGGCTAACTCTGGGTCTTCCATTCCTATGGCGGTCCTCATGAAAGACAGTTTCAGCATAGCGCTGAATGGTTTTTGCAATTGCACTTGAAGAAACTTTGAATTTTTCCGGATTCACTGACCTTCATGTCTTAAAGTAATGATGGAATGTCGTTTCTTTTCGCTTATTTTAGCTGGTCTTGTCATAATATGGACTTGGTCTTTTACCAAATAATATGGACTTGGTCTTTTACCAAATTCTGTATACCACCCCTACCTTGTCACAACACAACTGATTGGCTCAAATGCATTAAGGAAAGAAATTCCACAAATTAACAAGGCACATCTGTTAACTGAAATGGATTCCAGGTGACTTCCTCATGAAGCTGGTTGAGAGAATGCGTGTAAATCTGTCATCTAGGTAAAGTGTGGACACTTTGAAGAAACCATTTAGATTTTTTAAAGACTTTTTTGGTAACTACTACTACTATTCCATATGTGTTACTTCATAATTTGGATGTCTTCACTATTATTTTACAATGTGGAAAACTGTACAAATAAAGGAAAACCCTGGAATGAGTAGGTGTCCAAACTTATGACTGTACATACATACACAGTGCAATTGGGAAATATTCAGACCCCTTGACTTTATCCACATTTTGTTATGTTACAGCTTTTTCTAAAAATGTTTATATATATATATATATATATATATATATATATATATATATATATATATATATATATATATATAAATAAATCACACAATACCCATTAATCACAAAGCAAAAACAGGTTTTTATAATTTTTGTAAATGTATTAAAATAAAATGAAAATGAAATAATACATTTACATAAGTATTCAGACCATTTACTCTGTACTTTGTTGAAGCACCTTTGGCAGCAATTACAGCCTTGACTCTTCTTGGGTAGAACGCTACAAAGTTGGGGAGCGTTTGCTGCACATCTATTTTCAGTTCTCTCCAGAGATGTTCGATTGGGTTCAAGTCCGGGCTCTGGCTGGATCACTCAAGGACATTCAGAAACGTGTCCCGAAGCCACTCTTGCATTGTCTTGGCTGTGTGCTTAGGGTCGTTCTCCTGTTGGAAGGTGAACCTTCGCCCCAGTCTGAGGTCCTGAGAACTCTGGAGCAGGTTTTCATCAAGGATCTCTCTGTACTTTGCCTCGATCCTGACTAGTCTCCCAGTCCCTGCCGCTGAAGAACATCCACACAGGATGAGGCTTCCACAACCATGCTTCACCGTAGGGATGGTGCCAGGTTTCCTCCAGACAGGACGTTTGGCATTCAGGCCAAAGAGTTCAATCTTGGTTTCAAAAGACCAGATAATCTTGTTTCTCAGGGTCTGAGAGTCTTTAGGTGCCTTTTAGCAAACTTCAAGCAGGCTGTCATGTGCCTTTTACTGAGGAGTGACTTCCGTCTGGCCACTCTACTTTAAAGGCCTGATTGGTGGAGTGCTGCAGAGATGGTTGTCCTTCTGGAAGGTTCTCCCATCTCCACAGTGAACTCTGGAGCTCTGTCAGAGTGACCATTGTGTTCTTGGTCACTTCCCTGACCAAGGCCCTTCTGCCCCGATTGCTCCGTTTGTCCAGGTGGCCAGCTGTAGAAAGAGTCTTGGTGGTTCCAATCTTCTTCCATTTAGGAATGATGGAGGCCACTGTGTACTTGGGGACCTTCAATGCTACAGAAATATTTTGGTACACTTTCCCAGATCTGTGCCTCGACACAATCCTGTCTATGAGCTCTACGGAAAATTCCTTTTGACCTCGTGGCTTGGTTTTTGCTCTGACATGCACTGTCAACTGTGGGACATTATATAGACAGATGTGTGCCTTTACAAATCATGTCCAATCAATTGAATTTACCACAGGTGGACTCTAATCAAGTTTTAGAAACATTTCAAAGGAAACAGGACGCACCTGAGCTCAATTTCGAGTCTCATAGCGAAGGGTCTGAATACTCATGTAAATAAGGCATAATAATACATTTGCAAAAAAAATTAAAAACCTGCTTTAGCTTTGTTGTTATGGGGTATTGTGGGTAGATTTTTCAATTCAATTTTAGAATAAGGCTGTAACCTAACAAAATGTGGAAAAAGTAAAGTGGTCTGAATACTTTCCGAAGGTACTGTACACATGACATTAGACCACTGAATTAATGAAAACCACCGATAAAGCTTTGACTCGACTGTAGAGGTTGATATTTTGGAACAAATACAGACACCTTGTTTGTTGACATTTTAGTGTTGAAGTTACAATATAGGCTATTAAATCAAATGAAAGGTGGTTTGTGTGTTGACACTTACGATGTCCAGCCACTGGTGTACAGCCACAGCCACCTGAGTCCCCAGAGGTTTGGTGAGCACCAACACATCTCCTGGCACTGCATTATCTGGCCTGGGAGACAGCAGAGAACACATCAACATGATCAATTCTGATATCATGACTATCACAACGCAAAACAGAGCTCACATGACAAAACTAGCAATAGTTCAGAGGCTTAAACAGAGAACAAGAACGAGACGGAGAGAGCGACCGAGAGGGGGCAAGAGTTGGACAAGAGGGTAGCTGTCTATGAGAGCGTTCTTACATGATGAACTCATTGGGTTGACAGACGGTGGTGGCCACACCCCCCATGACCACCCAGGGGTTAAGCACCGTCTGTCCCCCTGTCACAGACGTGCCTGCTTCCTCTGACGCGTCTTTGAAACCCTGGATGATCAGAGGCATCACCTTGTCCCGCTCCTGACAGGGAAATAGAGAAAGGAGAGGGACAATTTAGTGGCTGGGTGCTAGCCATTGGTGGTGTTGGTGGTGTGTGTGTGTCAATGCAATTTACCTTTTCTGACAGTTTGTTACTGATCCCCAGTAGCATCAGCATGTTGTCACATTCCGTCACTCCCATGGCATACAGGTCACTTAGAACGTTGGCACACGCAATTCGCCCCTACAGACAGTTATCAAGAAGGCATTATTGACATGATTTAGAAACACGACATGACCAAAAGTAGGTGGAGAACTGCTCGTCGAATGTGTCATTCCAAAATCATGGGCATTTATATGGAGTTGGTTCTCCCCTTTGCTGCTACAACAGCGTCTACTCTTCTGGGAAGGCTTTCCACTAGATGTTGGAACATTGCTGCGGGGACTTGCTTCCCATTCAGCCACAAGAGCATTAGTGAGGTCGGGCGATGAGACGTGGCTCACAGTATGCGTTCCAATAAATCCCAAAGGTGTTCAATGGGGTTTAGGTGTGAGGTCAGGGCTCTGTGCAGACCATTCAAGTTCTTCCACACCAATCTCGACAAACCATTTCTGTATGGACCTCGCTTTGTGCATCGGGGCATTGTCATGCTGAAACAGGAAAGGGCCTTCCCCAAACTGTTGCCACAAAGTTGGAAGCACAGAATCTTCTATAATGTCATTGTATGCTGTAGCTTTAAGATTTCCCTTTACTGAAACAAAGGGGCCTAGCCCAAACCATGAAAAACAACCCCAGACCATTATTCCTCCTCCACCAAACTTTACAGTTGGCACTATGCATTGGAGCGGGTAGAGTTCTCCTGGCATCCACCAAAGCCAGATTTGTCTGTCAGACTGCCAGATGGTGATACATCACTCCAGAGAACGCGTTTCCACTGCTCCAGAGTCCAATATCGGCGAGCATTACACCACTCCAGCCGACGGTCTTGGAAACCGATCTCATGAAGCTCCTGACGAACAGTTATTGTGCTGACGTTGCTTGCAGAGGCAGTTTGGAACTCATTAGTGAGTGTTGCAACTGAGGACAGATTAATTTTACACGCTTCAGCACTCGCCGGTCACATTCTGTGAGCATGTGAGGCCTACCACTCTGTTGTTGCTCCAAGACGTTTCCACTTCACAATAACTGCACACGAGTTGACCGGGGCAACTCTAGCAGCGTAGAAATTTAACAAACTGACTTGTTGAAATGTTGGCATCCTATCATTCACGTTGAAATTCACTGAACTCTTCAGTAAGGCCTTTCTAATAGCAATATTTGTCTATGGAGATTGCATGGCTGTGTGTTCCATTTTATACACCTGTCAGGAACGGTGTGGCCGAAATAGCCAAATCCACTCATTTGAAGGGGTGTCCACATACTTTGTATATATAGTGTATGAATGAAGATTACACATACTCCGCTCAAGGTGAAAGACTCCAGTCCAAAGCTCTCCGTAACTATTCAATCTACAGTGCATTCGGAAAGTATTCAGACCCCTTGACTTTTCCCCACAATTTGTGGAATTAAATAAAAAATGTTCCTCATCAGTCTACACACACTACCATCTACCCCATAACAAGAACAGGTTTTTAGAAATGTTCGCAAAATTATTTTTAAAAATACCTTATTTACATAAGTATTCAGACCCTATGAGACAAAATTGAGCTCAGATGCATCCTGTTTCCTTTGAAATGTTTCTAAAACATGATTGGAGTCCACCTGTGGAACATTCAATTGATTGGACATGATTTGGAAAGGCACACACCCATCTACATAAATGTCTCACAGTTGACAGTGCATGTCAGACCAGTAACCAAGCCATGAGGTCAAAGGATTTGTCTGCAGAGCTCCGAGACAGGATTGTGTTGAGGCACAGATCTGGGGAAGGGTAGAACTGGCCACCCGCCAAACTGAGCTATTGGGGCAGAAGGGCCTTGATCAGGGAGGTGACCAAGAACCCAATGATCACTGACAGAGTTCCAGAGTTCCTCTGTGTAGATGGGAGAATCTTCCAGAAGGGCAACCATCTCTACAGCACTCCACCAATCAGGCCTTTACGGTAGAGTTGCCAGACAGAAGCCACTCCTCAGTAAAAGGCACACGACAGCCCGCTTGGAGTTTGCCAAAATGCACCTAAAGGACTCTCAGATCACGAGTAACAAGATTCTCTGGTCTGATGAAACCAAGATTGACCTCTTTGGCCTGAATGCCAAGCGTCACCTCTGGAGGAAACCTGGCACCATTGCTACGGTGAAGCATGGTGGTGGCAGCATCATGCTGTGGGGATGTTTTCAGCGGCAGGGACTGGGAGACTAATCAGGATTGAGGGCAAGATGAATGAAGCAAAGTACAGAGAGATCCTTGATGAAAACCTGCTCCAGAGTGCTTAGGACCTCAGACTGGGGTGAAGGTTCATCTACCAAAAGGACAACAACCTTAAGCACACAGCCAAGACAACGCAGGAGTGACTGAATGTCTGAGTGACCCAGCCAGAGCCCAGACTTGAACCGGATCTAACCTCTCTGGAGAGACCTGAAAATAGCTGTGCAGCGACGCTCCCCATCCAACCTGACAGAGCTTGAGAGGCTCTGCAGAGCGGAATGGGAGAAACTCCCCAAATACAGCTGTGCCAACCTTGTAGCGTCAGACCTGAGGCTGTAATCACTGCCAAATGTGCTTCAACAAAGTACTGAGTAAAGGCTCTGCAAACTTATATATATGTGATATTTCCCGTTTTTCATTTTTAATACATTTGTCTAAAAACCTGTTTTTGCTTCGTCATTATTTGGTATTTTGTGTAGATTGAGAGGGGAAAACGATTTAATCAATTTTAGAAAAAGGCTGTAACGTAACAAAATGTGGAAAAAGTCAAGAGGTCTGAATAACTTTCAGAATTCACTGTATATGATATTCTCAGGACCTAAAGCATGTGGTATAGCTGAAAACAGTAAAACAAAGAGTGGTACAGAATGAAAACATACCATCATGTAGGGGTCGTCCACTATGGGGTAGATGTAGTCTGTCGTCTGGACGAGAGAAAGGCCCCCGTGTCGGAGGGGGATGACACAGGTGTCCATACCAATGCCTGCATAGAACAGAGTTATTATTAAACTGTAAAAGTTATCTAAAGTATGGATGTGATTAAAGTGCATATGTGTATGTGTTCATACCAAGTCTGGGCATGACAGCCCCAAGGAACTGTTCATCCTCCTGATAGTGGTTCTCCTGCAGGGCTTCTAGAAGCTTCTGTAGCACATCCTGGGGCACCTATGGAATAACAAGCAGATTAACTTAGAAGTACAAGTGAAGCATAATCATAATCATCCTAATGTTAACATTTGTAGTGCTTCTCACACTCATCACAGTTTACATTGTATAGTTATGAACATAGAGTAAATGTCTGCTTGTTGCTCCCAAACATTATTTAATATTGAAGCTAGGGATACAGCAAATAATATTCGTAAGCAGCAAAGACTGAGTGGACATTAACATTCTATTTAATGCCATTATACCAGTAGGCAGTCTTAGATGTCGCCTAATAACTCTCTTTACCGCGCCAGGGGTGTAGAAAAACCCACCTTGCAGCCCGTTCCTTTGAGCTCAGTGAAGCGTGTGAGTCTGAAGCTTTTGTCTAGTTCATAGCTCTCTGGGTTAAATGACTCTCTGACAGACATGGCTGGAAACACTTTGGGATCTCAGTCAATAACCTGAGGTGGACAGAAGAGCGGGAAAAGGGAAGAGAGGAGAGGGATGAGGAACATGTCTGGAGTAATGCTGGACATTCACCACTGACTACACCTCTACTCTGTTCAACCAATCAGCATCTGGGATCAGGATACAGTGACTTAGGATAACGGAATAGAGAAGGACTCAGGGATGAGTGAAAGGAGAGAGAGTAAAACATGAAATATCCAGTTGTTGTGTAACTACAACTAAACTGAAAAGGTACAGGTATAGCGGATGCTGACACTTAGTTAAAATGTATCCTCGGGTATCAATAGCGTGGAAGAATGTTGAAGAATGATTGACTACGTTATAGTGCTATTAATGGAGATTAGGTTATAACTCCAAAATGTCCAAAGTGAGAACTTGCAAATACCTAATACAACCAAAAATGCCTATTAATTTATGTATCGTTTAGTGGCTGAATCAGTTGATTCATGTTTTTAATTTGTTTCAAAACCCTATCTAAAATCAATCATAAATGAATTACTCAAAATACATTTGAGGGAAAAAGTGAACTTCTTAGAAAAGTCAGAGATGTTTAAAGTAGGATAAATCAATCTAGACAGATTGTTTCAAAGACAGTATTGCTAAATCTTATTAGATTGTTCTAGTGAGCTGCCTACCAGGGATGTAGTGCTGCCATACGGCTGCATGGGGAGCACAGGCAGAGCCGCAATTTCAGAATACAAAGCTGGTGAAAATATTTCTGGAAATGTATTCTGATCAATTCTATTTAATTACCACTCAAATTCCATGAAAATTATAGTAAATGAATATGTAAGCTATAGTAGCCTATAGGTAGGTAAATGGTGGTTTCTTCCCTGCCTTCCCTCTCTCTGGCGTGTGTGCAGAAGCAAGTCGGTCGGAAGCTTGACCACTTTGTGCTGGCCAAAACCAACGTAACAAGCCACAGACAGAAACCTCTACCAGGGGTTGCTAAAACAGTTGTCCTCAAAACAGGTTGTTATGGACTTCGGGATCATGTACGATGCACTTGAACTCACCCTACTGTCCGAGTGCTTAGCTTACAGAAACGTACCACCCCTATTCCATATGCAAACAAACGGATCCACCCCATGAATCATCAAACTAACAAGATCTAGGAACCAAATTCACTGTGCCTGCCTTGATGTTCAGAAAACTCCACAGACCCCTCTTCAGTAGTGGAACCCAGAACGATGTGTGACCACTTGGTTAAGGTGCAGTCCTTTCACCACCACGATTCAAAGGGCCCTCAAATCGCTTAAAATAACCCTCAACGAGATATGTTGCCCATGCTAAGTCCTACTCATCACTTAGTATTATTACAAATAGAAGATGATCAGTTCTCACAATGGTGATTGTTTAGTAATCAAAGCTGAATCAATGCCTCGCAAGCTCACAATTATTAATTAGTATGTTACATAACAGAACTGAAAACAATAGTAGGGCCTATATACACTGTAGCTTTGTGGCAGAATAAAGCAGATGTGTTACACCAAAAACACCTCCTCAGTCATTTCTTATCTGAAGCTGAATAGTCATTTTTTCCCCTCGTGGCCAAAACTAGGCAGGATATAGGTCTATGTTTTGATTGAAACAATATAGGTCTACAGGAAAGGCTAATCGTTTGTTTACACCATCTGCTTTAATTCGCGTGAGAAACAGTAATTCAAGAAGATCAAAATACATATTCCCATGAAATGTATTGAGATCAAATGGATTGGCATGCAGTTTGGAGTGTCCACTGGTAAAACGTGAAGATTTAACATTCACAACTGACAATCATGGCATATATTGAAATGAGGTATGCCAAACTTGGTGTTTATGAGTATTAAATGTTCTGACAATATGTGT
Source organism: Oncorhynchus keta (assembly GCF_023373465.1). NCBI lineage: Eukaryota > Metazoa > Chordata > Actinopteri > Salmoniformes > Salmonidae > Oncorhynchus > Oncorhynchus keta. Next base: position 20,821,464 of record NC_068442.1, read on the forward strand.
GGGCATAGGAAGACGTTACATTTGGAGGATGCATTTTATCCATAGGCCTGTTCTACAATGATATTAATTAAATAGGCTACATATGTTGGTGCAAACTTTAATTGAGAAATGATGACATCATTCACATTTTTAAAAATCGCTCCCTCCCCTAAAACAAATGGCACTACATCACTGTTTACAAACACCTTTAAGGACATAGAATCAGACCTAACTCATGTAATTTCTTTGATAAATACAACAGAAAATCCCAGCCGCAGACTAGGAGCAAACTTTCCCTGTGTGATCGAGCCTGTACTTCATCATGGCTCTGGCTAAATTGTTGCGCTCAGGGCCTAGTTTGAAACGGTTTAACGGGGGCGTTTTGGAGGCTCCTGAAACAGTGCGAGGAGGATGTGAAGTTGGGCTAGTGTGCGCCAGCTCCAGTTAAATCATTAAGTCATTTGCAGCCAACATTCAACTTCAGCAGTCAAAAGTTTGAAATATTAACTATCTACAGACAGTAAAACATGGTGTTAACAATAATTCGGTGGGCTAGCTGCAAGACAGGAAAAGCCCACCGATTTGAACAAACCTGCCTGAGAGCTAACGTTTGCTAATCAAAGAGTTAGCTATCAATCAAGTATGACTGATTGGGCCTCATACAGGATTTAAAAAACGTACAGAATAGTACTGTATTCATCATTTCCGTTATAGAAACCAGAACAATAAGGAGCATTTTATGGTTCGAAGTAAGCGGGAGGCGCAGTGTATAAAAATGTCGGCGGTGGAAAAAATTAACCCCTTCGTGTCCAGCGCCATGCGAGACGTGCAACAACATACTTTGTAACAATAAAATAGCGCCATACATGCAACTTGCACACCGTTTGTCATCATATGCTGCCTACGATATATTTAAAGTACCCACCCTTGCATTTACAGGGCTGAAGCGGAGGTGTATTCCTATAACATTTCCCCTTTAATTGCTCTCACCAGTTTATCCTTACCGGTTTTGCTTTAGCTTCGGGTCTCCCGATACAAGAGAAGGGACGGTACCAGAATGCATTTGGAGTAAATCGGGTGCCTCTGCAGATAGCCTGACGAAAAATACATTCCTTTTTACTTCTTGTTTTACAACAGAATAATACATTTATTCGGCGTTGGGAGGGGCATAAAATAAATAGATGTACATGCGTCAGATTATATCGCAACGTGAGGAAAGTAATCACAACTGGGGAGTTTTTTTTTATTAAGCACGAGCAAAAATACTATTTTGTCTGTGGCATGAGATCACAAAGGGTCCTTCACAAGGAGACTAGCGGTTTTACCTCCCCTTTAAAGAACCGCAGAGTCTGGCAATAAAAAGTCAACAATGGATTGTACCTTTAATTTAGTATTTTCCCTCCAATGTGATCCCTCACATCAGTAGTATTACATATGCTGTAATCTAGTTTATAGTATTCACAGTAGAAACAGTGCATGCGTAATGTTATATGATTGTACATTCAATGTTAAATTACCTCTGAATTCCAGTATATGTTCAGTAGGCTATCGGTTTTTTATAAAAACGTGTCATTAGTGTGTGGTTTTAACCATGTGGGAAAAGACTGATAACTTTGCAAATGAATGACTGAATGAATGATTTCCATTAATCGACTTGCTAAATGTATTTTTAATTAGGTCTTACAATTATACTCATAATATGTCAGCACAAAGGCATTGATGCATCTGGAACTACTGAATGGTGCTGATATGAGGGTTAAGCAATGGGAACATAAACTATAATTTATAGTAGACAATTCATCATGTCTAGGGGCACGTTCGAGTGGATCATTTTTGTAAAGTTGGTGACCATCTTTCAAAGTATATTGCATTATGGGGTTAAAAATGTCAGACTAGAGCCTACATGTCGACTGTATGAACTTTACAAAAATCATGTGATCAAAGGTTATTTAAGGTTTTGGTCGTGTTCCCCGGCTCAGACGTTGCATACCACGTCAACCTCAGTTGGGCACCATATTGCTATAACATATGATGTGGTTAGCTGATACGTAACATATTAAGGTGTTCTAAGTTCTGGCAGGCGTCAGCAATGTCTGATCAGAGGAACGGAACTTTTGACTGCAGTCGACTGCAAGTTTCTGCAGTTGTTACCAACTTCATCCTGCAGCCATCACCGACATTGCGGGAGACTTTTGCCAACCAATCATTACGGTGTTTTTGTTTGACCCACGCGAATGTGACCAAAGACATGACTGAAACAGGAAACAACTTTGCCGTGATTCCTGTATACAGTGGAGTAATACAAATTAATTTGATATTTGAGGCTCTCTCTCAATGATTGATTGTACAATGTACACACATATGATTTCAGTTTGTGAGTGTGTGATGTAAGGGTTGGAGCCATGTTTATTTCGACATTACAAAGAAAAATGTTTATAAACAAATGCAACACTGCAATGTGAGCCTTGCTGTTGGAAAACTACATTAGTGTCCGACTTACGGATGTCGCAGATACACTTTCCCGACTTCATTCCGCAACTTTTGTCTACAGTCAGTTGCTTTCGCCTTACCACTCAAACGCACCCAAGATGTTTCCACCTGTCTGTGGTAAGGAGAGGAGGCGTTTGATATTTTCCAACAGAACCAGAATGGTGTTGGGCTCCTGGCAAACACTAGATGGAGAAAATCACTGTTTTAAAAATGTTTAAACTTTTGATGATGTCATCGGGTATAACTTTTTAACTTTGTATTGGTATTGTGCTGGAGATAATGAAAAATAGGTTGGAAAGTGGTGGAATTGCCCTTTAACTCAAACCCTAATTTCAACCCAACACCTTGTACTTGCTCGTTATCAGTTCTGACAATCTCACTTGAACTCGTGTTCATAATTCTAGCACGAAACTGATCTAATCAAAGGAGCTATCATTTACAGTGTTTGCTCTCAAAGCAGCACTCATCATCAACTAAAACACAGTACCATCAGATCATATTTAGTTTAATATGTATTATACACAATCAATTGTACATGTACACAAAGGAGCCTTACATGAAGGTGTTGGCAGGTGGCACAGTGAACACAAATAAAAACAGTACTGTCCTATTGGTCACATTAATAACATAAATGGCACTGAGGTGCATAGTGAGTGGCAGGTTAGAATGCCATTAAGACAACACATTACAGTCTACATGGTATACAAAACCATAACTATTTTAAAAGGCGCAATCCGTACATTTGAGGTTCATAAGTTCAAAGATGTCACCTGGAAGAGATGTTGTTTTTATATTGTAGGACTGAGGGACTTTACAAGTGCAAAACAAAGAGTTACCAGGAAGTTATCCACCTTTGTTTTCAGATAAACAGTCATAAAGAGACAACAACCCTGCTGAAAAAAACAGCATAGACCAGCACAGACTAGTGACCAGCCTTCGTTTTGTTTTCGCTGGTGACCAGCAGGGTTGGGGTCAATTCCAATTGTATTTCAAATTCAATTCTCGAATTCAAGCAGGAAGTACAGAATTTACTTGGAATTGCAGCAATCTTCAAACAACTTCATTTGATTTAAATAAGAATTTTGATTGTCTGAATTGGAATTGGAATTGAACATGAACCTTGGAATGGAATTAGATTGGATTTAGACTGTCTGAATATGAATTGAATTGAAGAACAAAACCATCCTTGGAATGGAATTGGAATTGAATTGGAAAATAAAAACATCCCAATGAATGGAATTGGAATTTTAAAAATGGTCAAACTTGAATTGTATTATAATTGTGCAATTTACATTTACTGGAGCTAATGCATTTAGCACACTGGGATATATGCAAATGTGGGCAAATATCTGCATATATCCCAGAGTGCCAGTTAGTGAACATTGGAATTACCACCCGTGAATCACCGTGACTGTGTTAGCTATTGACAGAAACATGGTTTTGCATTTAATTCTTATCAAACCAGTAGCTTTCACCAAGTGAGTGCCAAAGTGAATATAGTATCCTTAAAATGTTACCCTTCATGACAATACATTACATATGGTATCATAAGGCTATACCTCAACAGCCTAGTTTTACCCTTACACAGTGGTCTGAAACTCCTGGTTTGCAGGCCACAACAGGCATGTCACATTATGCTGGCTTGCAAAGTGATATGTAATACCCAGCTATTTGAATTTTCAACCTGCATTTAGAATGACTGCCAAGGTAGGGAGAATTGGACAAAGAAAACTACCTAAACCAGGGATGGGCAACTTTGGGTCGGGATGGGGGCCACAAAAAAATCTGAACTCATCATGAGGGGCCCACAGTGGCTTGCGGGTCTGCGTAACCACATCCATACCCACATATGCAGTCAAAGCCGGCCCTAACATTTTAGTGTCCCCGCTGGACAGGAGAAAAAAGTTAATTTCCTGAAATCATTTTTTGCCACTCTACATATTTTTTCCATTGGGCATATAAAATATTTTACAATTTAACAGCTAATTTCCTGCAAATCTTCACATTTTTCCATAGGGTGGAGAGAAATGTTTGCAGTTTTTAATATGATATCTGAGGGAGAGTGATAAACAAAATCATGTAATTCAACCATGATTACTAAGTTTAGATAGCTGGCTAGACTAATTTAGCAGTCTAAAAAATGTTGGTTGACATGGGCTAATTGAGTGACTGTCAGTTACCATATTTCCATCCAGTTTTAATGTGGGTAAAGTCATACCATATTAAAAAAATATATATACGTCAGCTGTGATGAAAACAGGTAGTTTCAGTACAATTTTATAAATGCTGACAGATCATTTGTTCGTTCGACATGGTGGAATCTTTTTGTGTTGGTAAAATTAACTATGAAAGAAGTTGTGTTGGAATCGCCTTTATGCGCAAATATTGATATGATAACCATCATTTCAAAGTATCATGAGATGATATGGTGTGTAGTCCTCCCAATATGACTCAGGAAACCATGCAGTTTATTAGGCTACAGATCAAAAAGGTTATGATGAACTTCACAGGGTGGTGAAAGTGAACAGTGATATTGATGCACCTTTACAATAAATATTGAGGGTATTATTCAGGTGACATGATGATTGATGCTTGACTGCCATTTGACCCAAAAATATATTCTCGCTCTTATTCATAATAATCTCATCATGTAGACCACCGCACAGCCTACCCGCACTGTATCTGCAAGCGTTTGGCACATGCCAAGGCCAGAGTAAATTCAAAAAAATATACCTGCAATAAAGCATGCTGGGAAATATGATAGGTGTGGTTTTGAGTGTCAGTGTTTTACTACAGACTAGAAATGATACAATCACGCTCAACTCTGGTTATTAACACCAAGTGGTTATTTTACACTGAGTGTTAATTTAAGTCCTGCACTAAAACAAAAACTCATTAATTTTATGGAGAGTGGAATTCCACTCTACATTTAGTATTTTTTGCATTACTTAGACAGACACATAGCATTAAGGGTGTCGGATTTGAACCCTGGTCTATGGTGGGGAGACACATTCGCTTGTTGCTGGGAGTGTTTCCCACATGACCTCGACTCTAGACAATCCTTTCATTTCTAACATAAATCTTGTTTCGAACAAAATACGTGAAAAGGGATACGTGAACATTTTGGCAATGAGCCCCTTTATCTACTTCCCCAGAGTCAGATGAAATTGTGGATACCATTTTTATGTCTCTGGGTATCTGCTAGCATATTTTTCAATGATCACCAGTGTCCAAAACCTAGCAAAGGCTGGTCACCAGCGAAAAACACAACGAAGGCTTGTCACCAGGGAAAACACAACGAAGGCTGGTTACCAGCATAAACACAACAGATGCTGGTCTGCCATCGAAAACACAGCGAAGGCTGGTCACCAGCAAAAACACAATGCAGGTAGGTCACCAGTGAAAATACAACGAAGGCTGGTCTTCCAGCATAACTAGCTAGACTTTGCTGGTCAGCCAGCAGAACCAGCTAGACTATACTGGTCAGACTGGTGTGTGTGTGTATATTTCTGTGTGTGTCTGTGTGTGTGCATGTGGTGTGCATATGTAAAACAAAGCAGTCCATGGAAACTAACTACATTTCACTAACCAACTTATTTTGGTCACTGTTCCGTTTTTTCTCTACAACCACAATACAATTTTGACATAGCTGTAAAAGAACAATACATCTTCCAAAATGGACTTTCTAAAGTGGCACAACGCATCAAGTTAGTGGAGCAACAAAAACATAAAGTACAGTGCGTTGTATCTTCATTGCAAGTTGTTGATTCACAGCACCGGAATCAATCAGTCACATTCTTCCCCACCTTAACCAAACATGCCGGCTTGTTGTAGTCACAGCCTACAGGACACATTTTCAATTAAAACAGTGTTATATCAAATGTAATTAAATTATCTAATTATAACCTGAGTGTGTGTGTGTGTGTGTGTGTGTGTGTGTGTGTGTGTGTGTGTGTGTGTGTGTGTGTGTGTGTGTGTGTGTGTGTGTGTGTGTGTGTGTGTGTGTGTGTGTGTGTGTGTGTGTGTGTGTGGTGTTACCTGTTGCTAGAAACTCCCTCTCCTCCCTCTCTCCAGACAGCTGAAGAGATTCTATTGCAAGAATATGATATCACCATAGTTATCAATCCACATAAAAACATGTATTTATTTATTTAACCTTTATTTAACTAGGCTCTCGAGTGGCTCAGTGGTGTAAGGCACTGCATCTCAGTGCTAGAGGCGTCACTACAGACCCTGGTTTGATTTCAGGCTGTATCACAGTTTTGTGTGAAGCAAACATACAGATGTTCAGCATTTACTACGATACTACTGTCAGTGGTGGAAAAAGTACCCTATTGTCATACTTGAGTAAAAGTAAAGATACCTTAATAGAAAATGACTCAAGTAAAAGTGAAAGTCACCCAGTAAAATTCTACTTTAGTAAAAGTCTGAAAGTATTAGTTTTAAAATATACTTAAGTATCAAAAGGATAGCCAAAGGCCCACTCCAACACTCAGACATAATTTACAAATGCAGCATTTGTGTTTAGTTAGTCTGCCAAATCAGAGGCAGCAGGGATGAGCAGGGATGTTTTCTTGATAAGTGTGTGAATTGGACCATTTTCCTGTCCTGTTAAGAATTCAAAATGTAAAGAGTACTTTTGGGTGTCAGGGAAATGTCTGCAGTAAAAACTAAATTATTTTCTTTAGGGATGTAGTGAAGTAAAAGTAAAGTACAGATACCCCCAAAAAAACTACCTAAGTAGTACTTTCAAGTATTTTTACTTAAGTACTTTACACCACTGACTACTGTTAATGTAGAGAGTTTGCTAGTCTCCAGTGTACTGCTGTTCTCATATGAGAGCTGCTGTTAAAGGGGGTGAGCTCAGTCCAGTCTAACACAGTTCAGTACATCCTCTGAACAGTGTCCACATCCCCCACCCTAATGTTACAGAAATTCTGGACTGATGCACGATGAGGTAATAGAGAACTACCGACAGACAGAGGGAGAAAGGAGCAGGGTAGACAGAGAGGGAGGGAAGACAGAAACAGATGTGGAGGGAAAAAAGAGAAAAAGAGAGGGAGTGAGGGAAATAATAAGAAAGAAAGAGTGCGAGAGAGATAAAGATGGGAGACATGAGAAAGAGAGTAGAGGGATTGGTGAAAGAGCGTAGGAGACAGAGGAGAGAGAAGGGGAGTGTGTGTGTGTGTGTGTGTGTGTGTGTGTGTGTGTGTGTGTGTGTGTGTGTGTGTGTGTGTGTGTGTGTGTGTGTGTGTGTGTGTGTGTGTGTGTGTGTGTGTGTGTGTGTGTGTGTGTGTGTGTGTGTGTGTGTGTGTGTGTGTGTGTGTGTGTGTGTGTGTGTGTGTGTGAAAGAGTAAGTTGAAATAGAGAGGAGCAGGAGAGAGAGTAGCACCGTGTGAAACAAATTAGCTGACATTTTGGGAGTCTGAGAAGAGAATGTCAAATGTCAGGGGGATCGCCTCACTTAAACATACCGGCCAAAGACAGAGCCATTACACCCAAGGTGCATAAACCAGGGACGGATGGCTGAGCGAAGGAGGGGAAGGGGTAATGTCAGGTGCAGCGACTGTTGTCATGTGTGTGCATATGTGTGTACCTGTGCACGGTCTGTTGAAGATGTCCTGAGGGTCTGTAGCCTCTGCTGAGTCCACAAAACAACAGAGTTTCAGTAAGATACATTCTGAACCCACACACAAACACACACACACACAAACACACACACACACACCTCTCTTTAGTCGTCTGCGGGCAAGTTTGATCTGGTCCTGTAGTATCTGGACCCAATCTCGAGGGCCTGGCAGCTTCTCTATTCTGTGAGTTGTGCAGTACTTCTCTGTAAACACTAGACACAGCATGGGAGATTTACAGAAAACACAACAAAACAAGTAGATATTACATCTCTCTCGCTCCATGCCCGATCTCTCTCCACTCCACTCCACTCTCACGGTGTGTTTCTTTCCTACCTTTAATGGCTCCCACAATGTTCTGGTCCAGTCCTTTCCTTTGGTCGTTCAGACCTCTCTTCCTCTTGCCGTTGGGCAGTGAGTTAGCTAGCGTGGTGTCGTCAAAGAAGGCGCACACCTGTGACCAAGATGGTGTGTCAATCAACATAAATAAAGTGAATAAAGCCAGTGATAAGGTTAATAAGACCCACCAACTTCCTGAAGAGCAGGCTTCCAGAGCGTGTGTAGTTGACCAGGATTGAGTCCAGCTGGGCCTTGGGAATAAACACCTCATAGTCCTCCGCTAGACGCACCTCACTCTGGGGGAGAGAGAGAGAGAGAAAAAGAGGCATATACGTCTCACAACAGAGACAGACAGACTGATAGTACACTACCCCCCACGCACACACACAGTGCACCATACCTCTGAGGATTGAAGACCTTTGGGTTGTCTATAGCTAGGATTGTGTGTGTCGTCACCAGGGATGGGCTTGTTCTGCATGGACAGGGTTTGAATGGAGAGCTCGGGTGAGGTGGAGGTAGAGGGTGAGGCAGGGGTGTGCACAGGTCTCTCCAGCTCTCTGCTCCCCCTCTCCCTCCTTCCCCCGGACTCCAGGGGTACACAGGCAGGGGACGAGGGGGGGAGAGGGGGAACAGCTGCCCTCTTGCTGGGTGCACTCAGTGGAGCAACCTTGTGGACAGGACGTCTCTTGCGGGGTCTGCGACGCGGAGCTGTAGGGACAGGGCAAGGGGGGCAGGGAGGGGCCCTGTGCTCCTGCTTCTCCTGGGAACCTTTCTGTGTCTGCATTAGCCTCCTCATGGTGCGTAGCTCCTGTAGAATGGCCTGTAAGGTGCTCTTACAGTTACACATACAGCAGGGAGCCTCTACCACTGCAGGAGCCACATCTGCACGGGAACACACAGACACACACATATACACATATGTGTCATTACATGGGACAACCGTTTTGCCCAGGCAGCTCTGACACCCCATGTCTGACTGTTCAAATGACACAAGCTTCTCCACTGTCTGTCTGCCTTACCAGACAGGGACTGATAGAGGCCTCTTTATGATGTCACTGCTCTGTATAATGATGTGGCTGTCTGGTTCTGCAGACATTGTCTGGATGGAAGATAGACCTCATAAAGAGACCCCCATTACCATTAGTTTTGACTGTGCCTTTGGTGGTTGTGTTGAGCATCCTCTGGGTCTTGGAGCGTGTGCCGTATTGGCCAGACCCCTGGCCGTTGGGGACTGGATTGGGTATAGACATGGGACTGGGCTCTGTTTCCCCTGCTGAGCTCCAGACACTGATCTGGGGGTCCTCCAGGTCTGGGGGAAAAGCAGCCGGCTGCGCCCAGCTCAGGTGCTCCTCCTGGGGCTCCTGTTTGAGGCTGTTTCCCTCTGCTCCCACACGCTGGTACATCCGGCCGGCCTTGTCACTCAGCAAACGCATCATGCCTGTGATCTGTCTTTTAATCTCCACACCCTCATCACCCAACCAGGCTGGGGAGGAAAGAGAGGAGTTAGAAAGAGAGGACGTGTGTGTGTGTGTATTTTTCCTGACTAAAATAAAGAGCATGAATATCATACCTTCTGGCATGGCAGTCTCTTTTGATGCTCCATTGACATGTATATTGACGGCATTGTCAAAACTCCTTGCGTCAAAATCTGTGAAAATGAAAACACCAGAGATCTGTAATATCTAGGGTACAATCAGGGTAGTTTGGTGTAAATCCAAAATAATGACATTAAAATAAATAAAATTATGTTTGTATGACTGATGATAATATACATATGAGGGTTGACATACAATGAATGTACAAAACATTAGGAACACCTTCCTAATATTGAGTTGCACCACCATGTTCCCTCAGAACAGCCTTAATTCATCGGGTCATGGACTACAAGGTGTCGAAAGTGTTCCACAGGGATGCTGGCCCATGTTGACTCCAATGCTTCCCACAGTAGTCTCAAGTTGGCTGGATGTCCTTTGGGTGGTGGACCATTCTTGATACACACAGGAAACTGTTGATCGTGAAAAAGCCAGCTGCGTTGCAATTCTTGACACACTCAAACCGGTGTGCCTGGCATCTATACTCCTTTCAAAGACACTTCAATCTTTTGTCTTGCCCATTAACCCTCTGAATGGCATACATACAAAACCATGTCTTAAATGTCTCAAGGATTAAACTTCCTTCTTTAACCTGTCTCCTCCCCTTCATCTACACTGAATGAAGTGGATTTAACAAGTAACATCAATAAGGAATCATAGATTTCACCTGGATTCCCCTGGTCAGTCTATCATGGAAAGAGCAGGTATTCCTAATGTTTTGTACACTCAGTGTATGTATGAAAACATTGCATTCCTCTGTCTAGGCCCACATCATACACTATGCTATGGTAATTATGTGGGCTGTGATGTAAACCAATGATTCTCCACCCTCCTCCCATTCAGCCCAGAATCCACCACCTGTGGGTGGTATTGTATGACGAAATCTTTCTCACTAAAAACACTCTCTCAGCTCTCAGAAAGATTATTCTCACTAGTTCACAAAAAAGTGCCCTAAAGGCTAGACAGATACAAGATAAAATAATATTATAATCATATTCTGTACAAAATCACTGATCCACTGCCTAAATGCTCTCTGGGTGTTCTTAGTTCGTTGCGTTGGTTGAATTTCCTTTTTTAAATACTCACTCACCTATCTATTTTTTTGTAAACCATGACGAGTGAGTTATACATGCATAACAGGTACATACCTATGTACTGACGTAGCCATCTCTATCCTATTGTTTACAGTGTAGCACTGACTTGCTCACAGCGCCAGACGTTCACAGACACACAGACAGACACGCAGTCTCCCGTATCCCCTACCTTGTTCTTGCTCATGGACCAGTTTGAAGCTCTGAGATTTCCTTCTTCTTTTCCTCTCGCTAAACTCCATCTTTACAGGATCTGTGTGTTGAAGAGCCGAGGATGCCTCATCAGAAAGCGAAGCGCGCAGTGCATCCGCACACAGAAGATCACTGACCGTCTGCCCTAATAATGCTCCGTTAAAATTCGCCTTCAAGATCTTTTATAGTTCCATCAAACATTCACTCTGTAAAAGCTCTTCAAATAATAACTGAGGAACTAATTATTGTTTTTCATCACAGTCATCTTTTAAATGGGTTGTCCTCAGAGGGCTGTCCGTTTTTTGGCTATGTAAATAAATAAATGACTTAATTCTTACAAATTCGTCACATCTATGCCTTTGCGCCACCTGATGGTCGCAACAATCCAGTTCTCTGCTATATTCTGGACTGGAGGGTCAACACTTAAATGATAATGCCCGATACGCCGGCTTCGTCTCCGGCCTAACTACACCAGTGCCAATATATTATTTAAACAGCGGCATCTCGGGGATTATCACTTAAATAACAATTGAACATATTAATAGGATTGAGAAATTAGAATAGCTACATCAATATATTATATTCTATATTCTGTTGGCAATAGAGTATTGTTCTGTCTTGTGATGTAAATTATTTTATAAGACTTGATTATTCAGTCTTAATAACACATTCTTAATGTCATATTATTATAATTTTATTTTTCAACACTGTTGGCTCCTGCTACATTAGGTAAGAGTTTTGGTGAACGATGTGGCTGCGGTTTCGGATTTTCTGGAACCCGATTTGCAGTGGCTAATTATACATATATTTCTGCACGTGTGTGATTCTTATGTAGCTACTGCCTAGCTAGAAACAAGTACTTGCCCCAATCGTGGCCCTATTCTGGCGAGCCAGAACTGATTTAATCAGTCGAATCCGGGTGCCATATTGAATGACTGCCCAGAATCGGGTTGATTCTGTCTACCATAACTTTGTTGTATTGTTTATTTACCTAGGCAAGTCAGTTAAGAAAAAATTGTATTTACAATGACGGACAAACCCTAACCTTGAAGAAGCTGGGCCAATTGTGCGCTGCCGTATGGGACTCCCAATCAAGGCCGTTATGATACAGCCTGGAACCAGGGTCTGTAGTGACGCCTCTAGCACTGAGATGCAGTGCCTTAGACAACTGCGCCACTCTGGAGTCGGTATCTTGCCAGAATCCCATCAGAAGTGTACCGATGCAAAGTCATATTTATTTCGGTATTACTGGGCTATATTGTTAAGCAATAAGACATATGGCCTATTTACCACAGCTAAGGGAGTGCCTGGATACAGCCCTTAGCCGTGGTATATAGGCCATATACCATTAACAGGTACCTTTATAGACCGGTTGCCAACACAGTATGGCAAGGAACTACACATCTAAATTGAAAATGTTGCTTTAATAAATCAATTCCGCCAGAAAAAGTAGTCCGGACAAAAGTCTCATTACTATGCAACAACCACAGGCTAGCTAGCAAGCTTACATTAAATGTAGGCAAAAACCGAGCATTAGCGCCACTTCTAAAGTGACCAACACATTCAAATGATTTATTCATGTTGATCTGAATGTTGCTATTTATTGTGTACAAATGAAAAACATTGTCAGATGTTATCGTTTGTTGTTGGCTCCACGCTGCTGGAAATGGAAGCTGTTATTTTAGATGGGGGAGCTGCTGTTGTGCTGTCTGAGAATAATGCTTCCAGATTTGGCCTCCAATATTTTTGAAGAGAGATTGCGAATCTGTGTCCTCGACAGAGTATTCCTCGCGCCTATAGTCAAGCAATCGCACAGGCGATTTTAGCATGTATATCTGGATGGCAAAGCCACTACACAACACATTAATTGCATTATAACGGTGACAAACGGTGCCTACAAACTGTTAGGGCCTACATAAAGCTGTCCCAACAGCAGAGTTCATTCCAACTGCTAAACCTGGCTTTCAGCTGAGCCTTGTCTGGCAGCTAAACAGTTCATTCAGCCTCATTTAATGCCTTTAAAAAAATGCATAGCTGATATGACAGACTTGCTGAAACAAATGTGGTTTCTACTGACAATTGAGATGTACAAATTATGGTATAAGACTACACGCTAATGAGAAGCAACCCGTAATTTCGATTAAGACGTTCACTATTGTCTGCCAATCACACCACCACAGAAAGCACTACGCTAGGCTGAAACGCCTGCATTTTTGAGCTGCATTACGCAAGCAAGAGACCATGTTTGTATGCGGCTTTATTAACTCAATTACATTTTTTTGTTACATCGCTTGCAAACTGATATAACATATATTAATGCCAAAATAGCAAAACAGGCAAGCCCCGCACCCCCTAAAAAAAAGTGTCGCTCAAAACAGGTGGGGCTGCCCCACCTGTCCTGAATGACCGGTCGCCATTGATCATCCGACAGTTTCTCAATCACGGTGGTTCGGAGGCACTGGTTTGTTTAAATCTGCGACGGGACAGGTATTTTGCAGGGTTGAGGGTGGTCACTCCCCTCGGCTCGTCTTTTGTGTACCTGAAACATATAATACAAAATAACGTGAACTAATAGTTAGGCCTACAACACTACCGGTTATATTGTCAGGGTACGTTAGAATAATTTAACTAGCTAGCGTTAACAGTTAACTTACATATGTATCAGTTCACTGGTGGGCAGCTTTGTTGAGCCCCTCTTTCCTCAACTTTTTAATTACGCCGACATACATTGTTTGTTGCTCGTTGTGAATTTGGTGTCCTTCTGTCTACTCCATTCCAGACTAGGGGGGGGGGGGTCGTTGATATGTCGGTTCAAACCAGCTCAGAGTCCAGCGTAACGTTAGCTGCTAATCCTATATTATTCGCCATACATGTTTCTCACAAAACCATGAAAGTATCATAGAATGACGTTCCGTTTGTTGTATTCCCAAACTCACAATGTATCCCATGTTCTGCACACCAGTCAGTGAAGCAGGCAAGTACCCATTTAGTTTGTTTCAGTTTCTATCAAGTTGATCGAAAGGCTTATTTTCTACATCGGCATGTCGAACTATTGTTGATGTTGCCATTTTATCGACGTGAAAAGGCGCAACGATATCAAGGTGACAAGCCTAAATAGTCATGGTATACCGTCTCACACACAGCTAAATGCTGTTTTAGCCAATCAGCATCCAGTATCCAAATATGCGTGATCAATATTTACTTCCAGGCAATGTAGTAAACTAAAGCCTAGTCATATGTAGGAAGTAAATGTCCTAGGAAAGCTAACTGCCCCGTGCTTCTCCGCCCATGCATAGGCAGCCGACTCTATTTCATTGAGACCACACGTATACTCACTCGGGCACTTGATCTCGCACGCCCAACGAGGAGAGGTAGGCTACTTACTGTAACTTGAAGCAGCGAATTCTGATTGTGTGAATAATTTGACAAAGATGCTTTTAATACAACAGGTAGGCTAACTAACGCATACAAAGCAGAAAGACGGAACATTTTCAAATAATCTACGGGACAACAATATATTTGAATCGCAAAATTGCCCGCTCCCAACTGCAGCATGAAAAATGCCAACCATGCCGCAATGATCTCTGTCGGGAACCGCAGGTACTACAGCCCTCTACTACCGTGGCCCTAAAGTAAGCAAACAACATTTAAAAAATAATAGGCTGCTAAATTTGGTAAAAGGCTTAAAAATATTTTAAAGGCCTATGAAGTTTAGGAAAATGCTAGAACATATTTCAGAGTCCTGCAAAATTTGGTAAAAGGCAGCAAAATATGTCGGCCTGCTAGTTTATTAAAATGCTGCATAATATTTCAAAGGCCTGCAAAATTTGGTAGAAGTCATGCGAAATATTTTAAAGGCCTGCAAAATGCTTTAAGAAGCATTTGACAATGGTCTGAGTACATGTGTTTTGTTCATAAAGTCACTCTTGGGTCATCCCCAGAGAACAGTTTGAAAATCCACTTTCTCAGTGAGGCAAATACGGCAACAATGACGAGCACTAAATGATTCCACAAAACCCCGCAATGTTTACCAAGATTATCTCCAGTTACTTGGACAATACTACCATGTATACGACCACTGAAGAAGGGAACTTCAATACCCTCAGTCTCAAGCATTTCAAATCACTTACTATTGGCTTAAGAATGGAATCAAATCCATGCATTTGAAGGTCCTGATATGGAAAAGTGCACATAAGGGAATATTTACCAAAATGTAATTAAACTTTGGGGTAAAATTATTCAACGTAAACTCAGCAAAAAAAGAAACATCCTCTCACTGTCAACTGCATTTATTTATGAACATAAGATTCAACAACTGAGACAATGAACAAGTTCCACAGACATGTGATTAACAGAAATGGAATGTGTCCCTGAACAAAGGGAGGGGGGGTCAAGATAAAAAATAACAGTCCATATCTGGTGTAGCCACCAGCTACATTGAGTACTGTAGTGCATCTCCTCATGGACTGAACCAGATTTGACAGTTCTTGCTGTTAGATGTTACCCCACTCTTCCACCAAGGCACCTGCAAGTTCCCAGACATTTCTGGGGGGAATGGCCCTAGCCATCACCCTCCGATCCAACAGGTCCCAGACGTGCTCAATGGGATTGAGATCCGGGCTCTTCGTTGGACATGGCAGAACACTGACATTCCTGTCTTGCAGGAAATCACGCACAGAACGAGCAGTATGGCTGATGGCATTGTCATGTTGGAGGGTCATGTCAGGATGAGCCTGCAGGAAGGGTACCACATGAGGGAGGAGGATGTCTTCCCTGTAACACAGCGTTGAGATTGCCTGCAATGACAACAAGCTCAGTCTGATGTTGTGACACACCGCCCCAGACCATGACAGACCCTCCACCACCACATCGATCCCGCTCCAGAGTACAGGCCTCGGTGTAACGCTCATTCCTTCGACGATAATTGCGAATCAAATCAAATCAAAATGTATTTATATAGCCCTTCGTACATCAGCTGATATCTCAAAGTGCTGTACAGAAACCCAGCCTAAAACCCCAAACAGCAAGCAGTGCAGGTGTAGAAGCACGAATCCGACCATCACCCCTGGTGTGACATAACCGCGACACCGAAGAACACTTTTTGCCAGTCCTGTCTGGTCCAGCGACGGTGAGTTTGTGACCATAGGTGACGTTGTTGCCGGTATGTCTGGTGAGGTCCTGCCTTATAACAGCCCTACAAGCCCTCAGTCCAGCCTCTCTCAGCCTATTGCGGACAGTCTGAGCACTGATGGAGGGATTGTGTGTTCCTGGTGTAACTCGGGCAGTTGTTGTTGCCATCCTGTACCTGTCCCGCAGGTGTGATGTTCGGATGTACCGAGCCTGTGCAGGTGTTGTTACACGTGGTCTGCCACTGCGAGGACGATCAGCTGTCCGTCATGTCTCCCTGTAACGCTGTCTTAGGCGTCTCACAGTACGGACATTGCAATTTATTTCCCTGGCCACATCTGCAGTCCTCATGCGCCCTTGCAGCATGCCTAAGGCACTTTCACGCAGATGAGCAGGGACCCTGGGCATCTTTCTTTTGGTGTTTTTCAGATACTATACTTACTCTATACTTACATATCCATTTGTGGTGTAGGGATCCTTCAGGTATGGGAACAAGGAGATGATGCAAACGTTTTTCCTCACACTGCACGGTGGTGATGTCCTGACAATATAATGTTATGTTTAGGCGGCAATCAGAATCTCCACGAGCAGAATTGGTTCCCAGTCAGCTAAATATCAGGAGTGATTTTTGTATCAGTATCATGCCCATGGAGTTTAATACAGGATAATTCTTCTACCAATAGCAGTGGATGGTCAGCAATAGCCTAACCAATTATGTGACTGAGATACTGATACAGAAGTCATTTTTAACATTCAGCAGATATGGGAGCAAGTAATGCTCAATCTTTCCTTTAAACTTACCCATAAGTCTCATCGCTGAAACAAGAATGTTGATCATCTTTCGTCTGGTGCAGTCAGTCAGGTTTTTAGTTTTGAAGTATTTCTTGATGACACCCTCTCCACCAGACTTTTTCTTCAGTATGCTCTCTATTAGCTTTGATGGCAAGTGAATTGAAGAATGAATTACAAACATACTTTTTTTGCTTCTTCATCAGATCTTTGATGCTGTCGTGAGAAGCTTCCATCACTCAAAATGATTGCATCATCCGACTCATGGTCTGAACCACACATTACAGAACTGGCAGAGACAGGACTCATCAGGGAAGATTCTGAAATGCACGATGACAATACAGGCATGTCAAATGTATGGTTATATTGAAAGTGATGCCACAAGTAGTCAAGACTTGAAAACCAGCACATACCTTTAGCCTCAAACACCAAGATCTGTCCGTTTCACCACCTCATCAACTTTAGTTCCAGACCCATCATACAGCTTTGCCTCTGATAAACTAATGGGATCTCAAATTTCTGGAAAGCTGTGACAAACATTAAAACAACAACCTCCAATTAGAATTGCAATCATAATGGTAAGAGTACTCAGACTGACTTGGATGAAAAAGCATTACATTTGTATTTCAATCATGACACATTATATCAGGATGACTGCAAACATTTACCAATACTCCTTTACTTAGCAATGCTAATTTAAAAATATGTTCTGAAAATATTCGATCATGACCAGAACTTGTCTGATATTACTTGAAGCAGGTCCCAACTACAGCAAAAAGACTATTCCACTCACATTCACTGTCCCGAAATGTGGACATGGCCTAATTAGTCCAGTAAAATACACTCGTAATTCCAGCTAGTCACGATATAATGTTGTCATGTTCTATGAGCAGTCTTACAAGACCGCCAAAATGAACTGGTGATAAAGTGAGTGGAAAACGCAGTTAGCTTGCTGCCGATGCAATGGCCACAATATTTATCTATAAGCATCACCCACAAGTCGAAAATGCAGTTATAATTTGGCTAAATAAACAACTCGCCTTAAATTAGATTAGTCCTCAATATTTTTGTAAGCAGCTGAAATAAAGAGAACAAACTAAGCATGAGGCTAAAGAAAACCTGGTGCTGAAATGAGACACGCGCCCATGGAACCACCACGTGGAGCAGACTAACTGCACAGGACAGGGGAAAGCTAGTTAGCTAACGTTAGCATGCTAGCAAAGACGCGCAAAAAGTGAAACGCAAGTAACTCTAACATTAGCTACACACACACACACACAATCAAAACTGTTACTTTTTATGTCACACGGCAGTCTGACAACCAAGTATCAAGTATTTAAATTAAAATGGCAAAATAATATCAGTGAATTAATTGTTTAAAACTCACTTGTCGTGGATCAAATTAGGATTTTGTTGATCCAACAATTGTGTGGGGAAAAGGACATTTGAACGCAGAAACTGAATTTATGGGTGGGATTGTGATGCTGTTTACACTTACTGAGTAAATGTCTATTCTAATAGAGTAAAATTGTATACCTTAGCAATTAACACCAGTTATCAACTGGCACTGCCAGTTGCTAAAACAATTATGGGAGTCGATCACTTTTGTCACAGTGAATATAACACTGGTTAACACTTTTACTGTGTATAGTAAGTACTCTACTGTACTTGTCTTTACTTTAGTGTTATGTACTATACTTTTCTTTACTCCACTGTTCTGTACTGTACAGTATATAGTGCTGGGATTTGCCAGGGACCTCACGATATGATATTATCGTAATACTTACAATGCCTTCAGAAAGTATTCAAACCCCTTGACTTATTCCATATTTTGTTGTTACAGCCTAAATTCAAAATGGATTAAACTGATGTTTTTCTCACCCATCAACACACAATAACCCCATAATAATAAAGTGAAAACATGTTTTTTGAAATTGTACAGAAATATCTCATTTACATCATTATTAACACCCCTGAGTGAATACATGTTAGAATCACATTTGGCAGCGATTACAGCTGTGAGTCTTTCTGGGTAAGCCTCTAAGGGCTTTGCACACCTGGATTGTACAATATTAGCACATTATTCTTGTAAAAAATATTCAAGATCTGTCACTGAACCAAGTTTTCCAGTGACCACCATGATTGAAAATACAATAATAGTGGTACTCAGTGATGTGTTGTGTTGGATTTGCCCCAAACATAACTTTGTATAAAAAAAATTAACACATTTTTTTCCTATTTTATTTTAGTGCCTTATTGCAAACAGGATGCATGTTTTGGAATATTTGTATTCTCTACAGGCTTCCTTCTTTTCACTTTGTTATTTAGATTAGTATTGTGGAGTAACTACAATGTTGTTGATCCATCCTCAGTTTTCTCTGCCATTAAAGGTATACTTCCAGATTTAGGCGATGAGACCTTTTATCTACTTCCCCAATGTCAGATGAACTAGTGGACACTCTTTTTATGCCTGTTTCCAGTAGAAAGGAAGTTAGTTTCGTGAGCCAATGCTAACTAGTGTTAGCGCAATGACTGGAAGTCTATACAGTAGGTACAGTGCATTTGAAAAGTATTCAGACCCCTTCCCCTTTTCTACAATTTTTGCAAATGTATTTTTTTTTTAAAACTTACATCACATTTACATTAGTATTCGGACCCTTTACTCAGTACTTTGTTGAAGCACCTTTGGCAGCGATTACAGCCTCAAGTCTTCTTGGGTATGACGCTACAAGCTTGGCACACCTGTATTTGGGGAGTAGGCCTCGGTGTAACGCTCATTCCTTCGACGATAATTGCGAATCAAATCAAATCAAAATGTATTTATATAGCCCTTCGTACATCAGCTGATATCTCAAAGTGCTGTACAGAAACCCAGCCTAAAACCCCAAACAGCAAGCAGTGCAGGTGTAGAAGCACGAATCCGACCATCACCCCTGGTGTGACATAACCGCGACACCGAAGAACACTTTTTGCCAGTCCTGTCTGGTCCAGCGACGGTGAGTTTGTGACCATAGGTGACGTTGTTGCCGGTATGTCTGGTGAGGTCCTGCCTTATAACAGCCCTACAAGCCCTCAGTCCAGCCTCTCTCAGCCTATTGCGGACAGTCTGAGCACTGATGGAGGGATTGTGTGTTCCTGGTGTAACTCGGGCAGTTGTTGTTGCCATCCTGTACCTGTCCCGCAGGTGTGATGTTCGGATGTACCGAGCCTGTGCAGGTGTTGTTACACGTGGTCTGCCACTGCGAGGACGATCAGCTGTCCGTCATGTCTCCCTGTAACGCTGTCTTAGGCGTCTCACAGTACGGACATTGCAATTTATTTCCCTGGCCACATCTGCAGTCCTCATGCGCCCTTGCAGCATGCCTAAGGCACTTTCACGCAGATGAGCAGGGACCCTGGGCATCTTTCTTTTGGTGTTTTTCAGAGTCAGCAGAAAGGCCTCTTTAGTGTCCTAAGTTTTCATAACTCTAACCTTAATTGCCTACCATCTCTAAGCTGTTAGTGTCTTAACGACCATTCCACAGGTGCATGTTCATTAATTGTGCATTGAACAAGCAATGGAAATGGTGTTTAAACCCTTTACAATGAAGATCTGTGAAGTTATTTGGATTTTTACAAATTGTCTTTGAAAGACAGGGTGCTGAAAAAGGGACGTTTCTTTTTTTTGCAGCATTTATATACCTCCCAACTTGTGAATACCCTTTTTTGATCCCAATGGATTAGCAGTGTTAAAGTCATCATACAATAGTTGAATTTGCAATGCATTTTTCTCTTTAGGAAAGAGAGGATGTCTCTTCATATACATTTACATGTAAGAGCGGTCGCTTTAGCTTGACTCTCTCTCTTGAACTGTTTCTTCCATGGAAGTTACAAAACTATTTATAGTCGTCTGACCTACACCTGCAGTTGTGCAATAGCAGACGCACACATATCAAGTGTGTTCTTGTTAGATATTGGTACCACATGGTTACAACTAGAACTTGAAGGAAAATCAGCATGACTTGGCTGATTATCAACTGCTGTGTTAGCATCCAAGTTAGCGTAACAAAATTTGATAGTCTCTGGAATGTGCCAAATGTACCAAATACACAACATTAATCTGCTTGACCACATTTTAGTCTAAGAGTTCTAACAGGGAACATTCCATGCATCAACTTGAGATGCCTCACGAGCAAGTTGGTACTTCCATGACAAGCTTGGCAAACAAAACATATCATCATCACTTAAATTGGCATTAGTGCAGGAGTCTAGCTCTGAGCTCAGAAACCATTGGAGTCTCCTTAACCTTCCCAATGTCTATGTTGTACACAGTTGTCTGTATGAAGGTTTACATGTTGCGCAGCATTGTACATTGTACTGTAAGCAGTACCAAAAATAAAGTGAGTCTTAAAGCTCTTCGAAGGCACCAAGATGATGAAGTAAGCATGAAAGCTGCTCTTCCTGGTCCCGACTGCAAGAAGATATGGTTGGTGGCTCTTGTCAATCACGTCAAGGTGCTCCTGGATACTGGTTCCTGCCTAAAGACAACAAAAATGAACACCATCATTAGTTCATCACAACGGCTGCAGCACTGTCCATGAATAAGAATACCAATACAAACCTTTTGGATTATCACAAGATGCTGTTCAGCTTGGGATGCAGACATCATGCCTTGTCTTTTGCGACCTTGTGATGAAGGAATAATCAAATGGAGCAGGAGAAGGATGGAGGAAAGGTCACCGTTCCATCCTAAACAAAGAAGAGCTCCTGATTTAAAATGGTAAATTCCATCATCAGTGACACTAACATTTCAGAGTTACTTGAAATATAAATTATGATCATCTAACCATCAGCATTCGTGTCAGCTCCCTCATCAACTGCAAATTCTGCTATCTGGATCAGCTCCTGAAGTTCAGCTTCCTGAGTGGCCTTGCTTAGGGTCTTGCTTAGCATGATGATCTTTTGCTTGAATGTAGTTGGCCACCTCTCCAAAAACTTGGCTGATGTCCCCTCTCCAAACAGCATCACAAAATCCAATTCAATCTGAAACAAATAAGACAAAGAACAAAACATTTGTTTTGTGCAAGTCAATTTCTTTCTCACAAAACATTCCATTTTAACCTCAGAGTTGAGTAAATCGCCAGCCTACACATGAATTGAACTACTATTACAGAAGTGTTGTTTTTGTTTAAATTTACTGGCATCTGGCAATTTATACAACTTAAAACTGTTTTTTTTTTGTCTTAAAAGCTCTTCACATCCAGAAAGCGTGGAAATTTGGTTAGGAGGGTGGAGCATTTACTCAGGTCGTGGGTCATCTTCTTCTTGTACTCAAAGGTCAATTTCATCTTCTGTTTCTTCATCAGAAGAATGCTTCACAAGAGAAACCGGTCTTCACTCAGGGTAGCCAAAGTGGATGGACTGGACTCCCTCTCAGCAGTTGGTCCTCCATAGTATAGTTGAGTGGGCCGTTTCTAAGATAAAGCCAAAATCCTCTGAACGGTTTTGATTCCATACGAGAGGTACCCTTCTCCACTATTAGGGTCATAATAATGTTCCTTAAGAAAATGACTAATCTTACTAATCTTGAAAGAAAAAACAAATAACCAAGTCCCATTTGCTCAGACACCATACCAGATGAATTAAACGCAGATGTGCTTTAACAGTTGAAATCTATACTTACATATCCATTTGTGGTGTAGGGATCCTTCAGGTATGGGAACAAGGAGATGATGCAAACGTTTTTCCTCACACTGCACGGTGGTGATGTCCTGACAATATAATGTTATGTTTAGGCGGCAATCAGAATCTCCACGAGCAGAATTGGTTCCCAGTCAGCTAAATATCAGGAGTGATTTTTGTATCAGTATCATGCCCATGGAGTTTAATACAGGATAATTCTTCTACCAATAGCAGTGGATGGTCAGCAATAGCCTAACCAATTATGTGACTGAGATACTGATACAGAAGTCATTTTTAACATTCAGCAGATATGGGAGCAAGTAATGCTCAATCTTTCCTTTAAACTTACCCATAAGTCTCATCGCTGAAACAAGAATGTTGATCATCTTTCGTCTGGTGCAGTCAGTCAGGTTTTTAGTTTTGAAGTATTTCTTGATGACACCCTCTCCACCAGACTTTTTCTTCAGTATGCTCTCTATTAGCTTTGATGGCAAGTGAATTGAAGAATGAATTACAAACATACTTTTTTTGCTTCTTCATCAGATCTTTGATGCTGTCGTGAGAAGCTTCCATCACTCAAAATGATTGCATCATCCGACTCATGGTCTGAACCACACATTACAGAACTGGCAGAGACAGGACTCATCAGGGAAGATTCTGAAATGCACGATGACAATACAGGCATGTCAAATGTATGGTTATATTGAAAGTGATGCCACAAGTAGTCAAGACTTGAAAACCAGCACATACCTTTAGCCTCAAACACCAAGATCTGTCCGTTTCACCACCTCATCAACTTTAGTTCCAGACCCATCATACAGCTTTGCCTCTGATAAACTAATGGGATCTCAAATTTCTGGAAAGCTGTGACAAACATTAAAACAACAACCTCCAATTAGAATTGCAATCATAATGGTAAGAGTACTCAGACTGACTTGGATGAAAAAGCATTACATTTGTATTTCAATCATGACACATTATATCAGGATGACTGCAAACATTTACCAATACTCCTTTACTTAGCAATGCTAATTTAAAAATATGTTCTGAAAATATTCGATCATGACCAGAACTTGTCTGATATTACTTGAAGCAGGTCCCAACTACAGCAAAAGACTATTCCACTCACATTCACTGTCCCGAAATGTGGACATGGCCTAATTAGTCCAGTAAAATACACTCGTAATTCCAGCTAGTCACGATATAATGTTGTCATGTTCTATGAGCAGTCTTACAAGACCGCCAAAATGAACTGGTGATAAAGTGAGTGGAAAACGCAGTTAGCTTGCTGCCGATGCAATGGCCACAATATTTATCTATAAGCATCACCCACAAGTCGAAAATGCAGTTATAATTTGGCTAAATAAACAACTTGCCTTAAATTAGATTAGTCCTCAATATTTTTGTAAGCAGCTGAAATAAAGAGAACAAACTAAGCATGAGGCTAAAGAAAACCTGGTGCTGAAATGAGACACGCGCCCATGGAACCACCACGTGGAGCAGACTAACTGCACAGGACAGGGGAAAGCTAGTTAGCTAACGTTAGCATGCTAGCAAAGACGCGCAAAAAGTGAAACGCAAGTAACTCTAACATTAGCTACACACACACACACACAATCAAAACTGTTACTTTTTATGTCACACGGCAGTCTGACAACCAAGTATCAAGTATTTAAATTAAAATTGCAAAATAATATCAGTGAATTAATTGTTTAAAACTCACTTGTCGTGGATCAAATTAGGATTTTGTTGATCCAACAATTGTGTGGGGAAAAGGACATTTGAACGCAGAAACTGAATTTATGGGTGGGATTGTGATGCTGTTTACACTTACTGAGTAAATGTCTATTCTAATAGAGTAAAATTGTATACCTTAGCAATTAACACCAGTTATCAATTGGCACTGCCAGTTGCTAAAACAATTATGGGAGTCGATCACTTTTGTCACAGTGAATATAACACTGGTTAACACTTTTTACTGTGTATAGTAAGTACTCTACTGTACTTGTCTTTACTTTAGTGTTATGTACTATACTTTTCTTTACTCCACTGTTCTGTACTGTACAGTATATAGTGCTGGGATTTGCCAGGGACCTCACGATATGATATTATCGTAATACTTACAATGCCTTCAGAAAGTATTCAAACCCCTTGACTTATTCCATATTTTGTTGTTACAGCCTAAATTCAAAATGGATTAAACTGATGTTTTTCTCACCCATCAACACACAATAACCCCATAATAATAAAGTGAAAACATGTTTTTTGAAATTGTACAGAAATATCTCATTTACATCATTATTAACACCCCTGAGTGAATACATGTTAGAATCACATTTGGCAGCGATTACAGCTGTGAGTCTTTCTGGGTAAGCCTCTAAGGGCTTTGCACACCTGGATTGTACAATATTAGCACATTATTCTTGTAAAAAATATTCAAGATCTGTCACTGAACCAAGTTTTCCAGTGACCACCATGATTGAAAATACAATAATAGTGGTACTCAGTGATGTGTTGTGTTGGATTTGCCCCAAACATAACTTTGTATAAAAAAAATTAACACATTTTTTCCTATTTTATTTTAGTGCCTTATTGCAAACAGGATGCATGTTTTGGAATATTTGTATTCTCTACAGGCTTCCTTCTTTTCACTTTGTTATTTAGATTAGTATTGTGGAGTAACTACAATGTTGTTGATCCATCCTCAGTTTTCTCTGCCATTAAAGGTATACTTCCAGATTTAGGCGATGAGACCTTTTATCTACTTCCCCAATGTCAGATGAACTAGTGGACACCCTTTTTATGCCTGTTTCCAGTAGAAAGGAAGTTAGTTTCGTGAGCCAATGCTAACTAGTGTTAGCGCAATGACTGGAAGTCTATACAGTAGGTACAGTGCATTTGAAAAGTATTCAGACCCCTTCCCCTTTTCTACAATTTTTGCAAATGTATTTTTTTTTTAAAACTTACATCACATTTACATTAGTATTCGGACCCTTTACTCAGTACTTTGTTGAAGCACCTTTGGCAGCGATTACAGCCTCAAGTCTTCTTGGGTATGACGCTACAAGCTTGGCACACCTGTATTTGGGGAGTTTCTCCCATTCTTCTCTGCAGATCCTCTCAAGCTCTGTGAGGTTGGATGGGGAGCGTCGCTGCACAGCTATTTTCAGGTCTCTCCAGAGATGTTCGATTTGGTTCAAGTCCAGGGTCTGGCTGGGCCACTCAAGGACATTCAGAGACTTGTCCCGAAGCCACTCATGTGTTGTCCTGGCTGTGTGCTTAGGGTCGTTGTCCTGTCAAAGCTGGGACCGAGAGACTGAAAAACAGCTTCTATCTCAAGGCCATCAGACTGTTAAATAGCCATCACTAGCACATTAGAGGCTGCTGCCCTATATAGACTTGAAATCATCACTGGCCACTTTAATAATGGAACACTAGTCACTTTAATAATGTTTACATATTTTCAATTACTCATCTCATATGTATATACTGTATTCTATCCTATTCTACTGTATCTTAGTCTATGCTGCTCTGACATTGCTCAGACAAATATTTATATATTCTTTATTATTCCATTTCTTTACTTTAGATTTGTGTGTATTGTTGTGAAATTGTTAGATATTACTGCACTGTTGGAGCTAGAAACACAAGCATTTCGCTACACCCGCAATAACATCTGCTAAACACATGTATGTGACAAATACAATTTGATTTGATTTGATGTATGAGGAACTTGGTTTGTTATGGTACTTGACATCTGTGAATAGACCCGAAGAGGGCAGCAGTTACTCACAAGTCTGTCAGTTCATTCCAGTAGATCTGGGGTGTAATCATAGTTTCTAAAATTCTACAATAGTTCTAAAGATTTGCCGGCCCTGGGCATAAGAGACAAGCGGTCACTTATGGCCCCAAACCGCTAGGGCACCCTAAAGCAAAAGAAAGTATTAAAAAATATATTCCTATATTTGGTAGTGGAGCAGTTTTTCTCTTGTAATGTCAGTTACTGACAGTCACTCGATGTGCCCATGTCAGCTAATGTTTAGTCTAGCCAGTTACAGTATCTACACCTTGTAGTTATCCTAGCCCAATTACTGACCAGACATACAGGGCATGTGCCCAGGTGTCCTGACCTCCAGAGGGCCCCCAATGATTTTGTTAGTCACTCTCACTCATATAACATATGACCATAAGAAAATGTGTAAAATTGTAGGAAATGTGATTTTAAACTGCAAATTGTTCTGTCTGCCTCATAGCACAATGAGTAGAATTACATGAAATTAGCTTTAAAGCCACAACATTTTCTTTACACCCCATGTCACAATGTGTAAAATTGCAGGTTACCAACTTTAATTTGTATACTTTAAACCTTAACATTTTCTCACCACCGTCAAGAGGAGACTACTAAAAATGTTTTACCCACAAGGTGTGGGGCCCCAAAACCAAATCTCACTTAGGGCCCCCAAAAAGCTAGGACCGGCCCTGAGTAGGCCAGTGATGGTGTCTCATATTCAATAGTATCTAAAATAGGAGTGAGGTAGTCCAATTTACCTTTTCAGTTGTATTTAAAATACACCAGTGATATGCCTGATTTATGTTATTCTATAAATAATCCTCACTGGTTATTAATCCTTCAAATTATATGACAAGCCTGTCTTGATGTGGTCTGAGCAGGAAGATGTGTAATATGGAACAAAAGCTGAACAGCAGAAAGTGTCTATTATTAGCTCCTCAGTTCTCAGATCTCCTTTAGATTTGGTTGATAGTGTTTTCCTACAGTATACTAAAAGAGTTTAGCAGACTATAGCACAGTCTAATCATAATTTGATACAAGTAGCTTTTGGTTTCAGGTAGTTGAACCAACAAGTTTTGTTGGATTTGTTTTATTTAACAACAGAAAGTAGTCCTGTTGTAACAGTGTCGTAAGTATCATACATTCTGATATGTGGCAATATTAAGTGTGAAATTGCTTTCTGTTACTACACAATTGCAGGACAATAGGCCAACAATACTTTGCGATGATTTGTGAAAAATGTACACGGACTATGTACTGTATGTGTAACCATACAGCACTCATACGATACAACAATCTAATTACATGTATATGGAATTACCATGGTGTCTTCCTCTGTTCTTTTCTTTTATTAATCTGTTCTCCAGCTGTCAGATTACACATCACTGTTGCATTGTATGCAGGGACGCAACTTTGGTTTTAGAAGTGTGGGGAACATAATTTGGTGGGGGGGTCTGGGGACCTCCTATTTTTGGTGGCATCTAAAGCTAATTTCTTACATTTCTAAACAATCTTAAATGACTCATGGTCCTTCTAGCCATCTCTTTTCAGAACAACATAAAGTAAACAAAAATGCCCAGTCATGAAGCTAGATAAGAGATCATTATTAAATATGTTTAAGTGATTGGTAAGACTGAGCTAAATCAATGATAATTCAATAATCAATATTGTGTTGCACCTTTAAGCAATAGCCTAACAAATAAACACCTCCCACAAATAAAGTAAAGACTTTTAATTGTCTTTATTAAGACATCCTCTATATCAAATTTCAGCTAGACCGCCCAGCCAGTTCGAACCGCCTAAACGCCCAACCTCCACCAGTCTAATCAAATAACTCAACTCTCTCAAACACAACTTCCTTCCCATATTTGTTGTTTATGACACAAGGAAAGGTTTGGAAAACACACAGAAACAGTACACCCTCCATATAATTCATGTCATAGGCCTGTACAGTACTGTAGAGCTCTGTTTACTTGCACACAATATAGCCGGGTAATCCCCGTCCGGTCCCTAGGGGTCCATGGCCCTGCAGCACTCTTAACTCAACACACCCCACTCAGCTTTAGGATCTTAGTGTAACATTCATTATTGGTTTCAGGTGTATTAGGCTACGGCCAGAGTGTCAACCAACAGTACATCAGACCCCCAGGGCCAGGACTGACCATCCCAGCAGCGAAGGAATTGATTAAATAGGTATCTCCCCTGACGTAGGCATGTTTTCAATACAAACTCCTTTTGTCGTTGTCAAGGTGTATGGTGCATTGGAAGTCAGGCGCAGGAGAGCAGAGATGAGTGGACAAGGCACTTTACTGAGGCAATATGAGGCAGCACTAAGTACAAAAATAACAAGGTACAAAGTACAGGCTGTCAAAAAGCACGGGTGTAAAATATAACCCCGTGAAAACCAGCCGGAAGATTGCCAACCTGACAAATAAACAATACACACACAGACATGGCGGGAACAGAGGATTAAATACACGACATGTAATGAGGGAATGAATACCAGGTGTGTGGGAAAACAAGACAAAACAAATGGAAAATGAAAGGTGGATCGGCGATGGCTAGAAGACCGGTGACGTTGACCGCCGAACCCACGCCCGAACAAGGAGAGGGACCGACTTCGGCGGAAGTCGTGACAGTCGTACTATATTCCATATTTTTATTGTCTCAGCCTCCAGTATTTATGCTGCAATTGTATTGATTTATTTTTTTATTTAACCAGGTAGGCCAGTTGAGAACAAGTTCTCATTTACAACTGCTACCTGGCCAAGATAAAGAGTTACACATAAACAAACGTACAGATAATAACGCAATAGAAAAATCTATGTACAGTGTGTGCAAATGTAGAAGAGTAGGGAGGTAAGGCAATAAATAGGCCATAGCGGTGAAATAATTACAATTTAGCATTAACACTGGAGTGATAGATGTGCAGATGATGAAGTGCAAGTAGAGATACCGGAGTGCAAAAGAGCAAGACGATAAGTAACAATATGGGGATGAGGTAGTTGGGTGTGCCATTTTACAGTGATCATTAAGCTGCTCTGACAGCTGATGCTTAACGTTAGAGGGAGATATATGACCGCAGCAGAGAACTGGAAGGAAAGGCGGCCAAAGGAAGTGTTGGCTTTGGGGAAGACCAGTGAAATATACCTGCTGGAGCACATACTATGGGTGGGTATTGCTATGGTGACCAGTGAGCTGAGAAAAGGTGGGGCTTTACCTAGCAAAGACTTATAGATGACCTGGAGCCAGTGGGTTTGGCGACGAATATGTAGGAAGGGCCAGCCAACGAGAGCATACAGGTCGCAGTGGTGGGTAGTATATGGGGCTTTGGTGACAAAACGGATGGCACTGTGATAGACTACATCCAGTTTGCTGAGTAGAGTGTTGGAGGCTATTTTGTAAATGACATCGGCGAAGTCAAGGATTGGCAGGATGAGCATGAGTGAAGGAGGCTTTGTTTGAGAAATAAGAAGCCAATTCTAGATTTAAATTTGGATTGGAGATACTTAATGTGAGCCTGGAAGGAGAGTTTACAGTCTAACCATACACCTAGGTATTTGTAGATGTCCACATATTCTAAGTCAAAACAGGTCCAGAGTAGTGATGTTGGTCGGGCGGGCGGGTGTGGGCAGTAATTGGTTGAAGAGCATGCATTTAGTTTTACTTGCATTTAAAAGCAGGTCGGGACCACGGAAGGAGTGTTGTATGGCATTGAAGCTCATTTGGAGGTTTGTTAACACAGTCCAAAGAAGGGCCAGATGTGTAGAGAATGGTCTCGTCTGCGTAGAGGTGGATCAGAGAATAACCAGCAGCAAGAGCGACATCATTGATGTATACAGTCTGCCGATAAGAATGCTGTGATTGACAGAGTCGAAAGCCTTGGCCAGGTTGATGAAGACTGCTGCACAGTACTGTCTTTTATCAATGATGGTTATGATATTGTTTAGGATCTTGAGCGTGGCTGAGGTGCATCCATAACCAGCTCGGAAACCGGATTGCAAAGTGGAAAAGGAACGGTGGGATTCAAAATGGTTGGTGATCTGTTTGTTAATGTATGCCTTAATATATATAATATAAGGCATCCAGACTTTTGGAAGTTGCACAGACACAGTCTACCCTTAATCTTGTAATAAATCAAATCAAATCAAATGTATTTATATAGCCCTTCGTACATCAGCTGATATCTCAAAGTGCTGTACAGAAACCCAGCCTAAAACCCCAAACAGCAAGCAATTCCAGGTGTAGAAGCACGGTGGCTAGGAAAAACTCCCTAGAAAGGCCAAAACCTAGGAAGAAACCTAGAGAGGAACCAGGCTATGTGGGGTGGCCAGTCCTCTTCTGGCTGTGCCGGGTGGAGATTATAACAGAACATGGCCAAGATGTTCAAATGTTCAGAAATGACCAGCATGGTCCAATAATAATAAGGCAGAACAGTTGAAACTGGAGCAGCAGCACGGCCAGGTGGACTGGGGACAGCATGGAGTCATCATGTCAGGTAGTCCTGAGGCATGGTCCAAGGGCTCAGGTCCTCCGAGAGAGACAAAGAAAGAGAGAATTAGAGAGAGAACATTTAAATTCACACAGGACACCGAATAGGACAGGAGAAGTACTCCAGATATAACAAACTGACCCTAGCCACCCGACACATAAACTACTGCAGCATAAATACTGGAGGCTGAGACAGGAGGGGACAGGATGATCACATCAGTGAGTCAACCCACTCAGGTGACGCACCCCTCCCAGGGACGGTATGAGAGAGCCCCAGTAAGCCAGTGACTCAGCCCCTGTAATAGGGTTAGAGCCAGAGAATCCCAGTGGAAAGAGGGGAACCGGCCAGGCAGAGACAGCAAGGGCGGTTCGTTGCTCCAGAGCCTTTCCGTTCACCTTCCCACTCCTGGGCCAGACTACACTCAATCATATGACCCACTGAAGAGATGAGTCTTCAGTAAAGACTTAAAGGTTGAGACCGAGTTTGCGTCTCTGACCGTTCCATAAAAATGGAGCTCTACAGGAGAAAGCCCTGCCTCCAGCTGTTTGCTTAGAAATTCTAGGGACAATTAGGAGGCCTGCATATTGTGACCATAGCGTACGTGTAGGTATGTACGGCAGGACCAAATCAGAGAGATAGGTAGGAGCAAGCCCATGTAATGCTTTGTAGGTTAGCAGTAAAACCTTGAAATCAGCCCTTGCTTTGACAGGAAGCAAGTGTAGGGAGGCTAGCACTGGAGTAATATGATCAAATTTTGGGTTCTAGTCAGGATTCTAGCAGCCGTATTTAGCACTAACTGAAGTTTATTTAGTGCTTTATCCGGGTAGCCGGAAAGTAGAGCATTGCAGTAGTCTAACCTAGAAGTGACAAAAGCATGGATTAATTTTTCTGCATCATTTTTGGACAGAAAGTTTCTGATTTTTGCAATGTTACGTAGATGGAAAAAAGCTGTCCTTGAAATGGTCTTGATATGTTCTTCAAACGAGAGATCAGGGTCTAGAGTAACGCCAAGGTCCTTCACAGTTTTATTTGAGACTGTACAACCATTAAGATTAATTGTCAGATTCAACAGAAGATCTCTTTGTTTCTTGGGACCTAGAACAAGCATCTCTTTTTTGTCCGAGTTTAAAAGTAGAAAGTTTGCAGCCATCCACTTCCTTATGTCTGAAACACATGCTTCTAGCGAGGTCAATTTTGGGGCTTCACCATGTTTCATTGAAATGTACAGCTGTGTGTCATCCGCATAGCAGTGAAAGTTAACATTATGTTTTCGAATGACATCCCCAAGAGGTAAAATATATAGTGAAAACAATAGTGGTCATAAAAAGGAACCTTGAGGAACATCGAAATTTACAATTGATTTGTCAGAGGACAAACCATTCACAGAGACAAACTGATATCTTTCCGACAGATAAGATCTAAACCAGGCCAGAACTTGTCCATGTAGACCAATTTGGGTTTCCAATCTCTCCAAAAGAATGTGGTGATCGATGGTATCAAAAGCAGCAATAAGGTCTTGGAGCACAAGGACAGATGCAGAGCCTCGGTCTGATGCCATTAAAAGGTCATTTACCACCTTCACAAGTGCAGTCTCAGTACTTTGATGGGGTCTAAAACCAGACTGAAGCATTTCATATACATTGTTTGTCTTCAGGAAGGCAGTGAGTTGCTGCGCAACAGCCTTTTCTAAAATTTTTGAGAGGAATGGAAGATTCGATATAGGCCGATAGTTTTTTACATTTTCTGGGTCAAGGTTTGGCTTTTTCAAGGCTTTATTACTGCCACTTTTAGTGAGTTTGGTACACATCCGGTGGATAGAGAGCCGTTTATTATGTTCAACATAGTAGGGCCAAGCACAGGAAGCAGCTCTTTCAGTAGTTTAGTTGGAATAGGGTCCAGTATGCAGCTTGAAGATTTAGAGGCCATGATTATTTTCATCATTGTGTCAAGAGATATAGTACTAAAACACTTGAGCGTCTCTCTTGATCCTAGGTCCTGGCAGAGTTGTGCAGACTCAGGACAACTGAGCTTTGAAGGAATACGCAGATTTAGAGAGGAGTCCGTAATTTGCTTTCTAATAATCATGGTGGATAGAGAGCCGTTTATTATGTTCAACATAGGAGGGCCAAGCACAGGAAGCAGCTCTTTCAGTAGTTTCAGTAGTTTAGTTGGAATAGGGTCCAGTATGCAGCTTGAAGGTTTAGTTCCTCAGTTAGGTGGTTAACTGATTTGTGTCCTCTGGCGTCTAGTGATACATATCTTGACATTTCAATAAGATGGCGCCGACAGATATGGCAGCTCTGCTTCTAGCTCTGAAGCAACTCTGCAGTATATACTTTTTTTGTGTGTTATTTATTATATTATTAGGCCAGAATTATTTTGTGTTATTACATACAGCTGTAAATAACTTTTGATATCAGAGCGGTAACTCATGTGTTAATTTCTTTACTATCAAATGAGGAGAGACAAACTTATCACACAAGTCAGAATTATACTTAAACTAAATCTTTATTCACCCTATTAATAAGGGAGCAGGTCAATACAACACATACATATATAGTGAATCGATTGAGTGCTCTACGTTAATGATGGCTGGTTGACGAATCACCCTCAGATAATTCGTTGAGAGCCCCGAGACAAAAGTACAAATGTCTTTTATAGCCAATATACACCCCCTTCAGGCTACATGACAAACAATAGATGTATGGAATTGGTCACAAGGTTAAGATTAGTATGAATGATGCTTATATTTCACAGCAGACATTATGTCATTCTCTCCCTGGTACCTTATAGAACAGATACATTAACTCATGCTCTGGAATGCGGTATCACCCAAAAACTTTGTAAATCTTCCAGAGGCTCATCCTCAGTAGAAAACACACAGATGAGCATTCTAACAGCCCCTTATTCTGTTGCACAAGACAACAATTTGATGCAATAATAGCATTATAACATAATCTTGTTATATCTGTTTTGACACTCACCAGCATTACGACCAGGAATACGACTTTCCCGAATTGGATAATTTAACTTATTCCAGAAGCTGCTCCAAAACCATCAGTGGAGAAGAGGTATTCGAAGTGGACTTCTAGTCTGACTCAGGAGGCATGCACACCATCTACCTCTTCCGAGTATGTTACTCGCTAATGTTCAGTCTCTGGATAATAAAATAGAGGAGCTCAGGACGAATCAAACAGGCAAAATGTCAGTACCAAGACAAAGTGGAGTCGCAATTCTACGGCTCAGACATGAGACATATGTGGCAGGGTCTACAGACAATCACGGACTACAAAGGGAAAACTAGCCACTTCGTGGTCACGGACACTGACGTCTTGCTTCTGGACAAGCTAAACACCATCTTTAACCGCTTTGAGGATAACACAGTGCCACCGACGTGGCCCGCTACCAAGGACTGTGGGCTCTCCTTCTCCATGGCCGAGGTGAGTAAGACATTTAAGCATGTTAACCCTCGCATGTCTGCCGGCCCAGATGGCATCCCTAGCCACATCCTCAGAGCATGCGCAGAGGAGCTGGCTGTATTGTTTACAGACATATTCAATCTCTCCCTATCCCAGGCTGTGGTCCCGACTTGCTTCAAGATGTCCACCATTGTTACTGTACCCAAGAAAGCAAAGGTAAATGAAGTAAATGACTATAGCCCCGTAGCACTCACTTCTGTCATCATGAAGTGCATTGAGAGGATAGTTATGGATCATATCACCTCTACCTTACTTGACCCCCTAGACCCACTTCAATTTGCTTACCGCCCTAATAGATCCACAGACGATGCAATCACAATCGCTCTGCACACTACCCTTTCCCATCTGGACAAGAGGAATAACTATGTAAGAATTATGTCAATTGACTCAGAATTCAACACCATAGTACCCTCCAAGCACATCATTAAGCTTGGTGCCCTGGGTCTGAACTCCGCCCTGTGCAACTGGGTCCTGACGGGCTGCCCCCAGGTGGTGAAGGTAGGAAGCAACACCTCCACTTTGCTGATCCTCAACACTGGGGCCCCACAAGGGTCCATGCTCAGCACCTTCTTGTACTCCCTGTTCACCCATGACTACGTGGCCACAGTGCCTCTTCAAACTCAGGAGGCTAAAAGAATTTGGCTTGGCCCCTAAGACCCTCAAAAACTTTTACAAATGCACAATTGAGAGCATCCTGTCAGGCTATATGACCACATGGTATGGAAACTGCACCGCCCGCAACTCGCAGCTCTCTAGAGTGTGGTGCGGTCTGCCCAACGCATCACCGGGACAAACTACCTTCCCTCCAGGACACCTACAGCACCCGACGTCGCAGGAAGGCCAAAAGATCATCAAGGACGTCAACCACCCGAGCCACGGCCTGTTCACCCCTCTATCATCCAGAAGGTGAGATTAGTACAGATGCATCAAAGCTGAGACCGAGAGACTGAAAAACAGCCATCACTAGCCAGCTTCCACCCAGTTACGCAACTCTGCACCCACATTGTGGGAGGATAATCAGCTATCCAATTAATGGCAATGCATTTCTTACCCGCTATAAATGCTACGTTACACAGCTTCTTCTGATAACAGTCTCCAGTATCAACATTTCCAAGCAAAGAAAAACAGGGAGAAGGGGGAATCTGTAGACTTGCAGAGATAAAATAATATACTCTTTGCGAGTATTCAGACAGCCTTCACAAGACCATAACATTTGCAAATACAGTATGTCTCCTTTTGTTTTTTACACCTCCAGCAGAATAATTACATTTCTGTGTGCAGGAAATTCAGTTTCACTGACATATTGTGCATTCTATGAATGGTTTTAAACTGCATTAATTTATGTCTGAGATTAAATGAGCATGACTAGGCATTTTAACATATCTTTATCCATTCATCATCATCAATAGTGTCTCCCAAGTCTTCCTCACATTTTGGATTTACATTTTTTGTGTCACCGGGAAAAGCCTCTATCAACCCTTGATACAGTTTGGAAATCAACTTTAGAGGTTTGTCAGACTGCCTCAAAATAGTTTCAACCTTTGAAGCTTCTTGCTTGTCCAGTGTTTTATCTGCAAAAATTTACCTCAGCTACATCACACACTGGTCTTCTCTGGCTGCCTGACCTGCTCAGATGAGTCATGACAAAGAATTCAATTGGTGTACATTTATAAATTATATTATCCATATAATCAATGGTTTAACAGATCCCAGACTGTAGCTTACACATCAGCTCAAGATGGAACTTGTGTCCATTCACTGATTGTTATAATATACTGAAAAATTCACCTGAGCTCTGTAGGCTGGTCTTTCCTGGCTGTCTGACCCTGCTGGGACAACTGTCACCATCTAATCCTCCTAAAACATGATGAGCATAGTGTTGTGTACTGACTGTGAACCATGACAGTGAAGCCTATTGAGCTCTTTATACCATGTCAGTGTGAAAAGTAGGGAATTAGTTAGGGAAACTGACAGATCAATAACGTTACATTGCTATACTGACTAATAAAAACTCATATTTCGCTGAAAAAATATCAGAATATTGGTCTTGCTTGGATGCTGGTATCATGATTCGATTCAGGTCTAGTGTGATTGAGGCAAAAATAATAGCTAAAGTTAGTGAGCTAGCTAGTTAACGTTAGCCAACTTTTGTCTATCTTTGCCAGCTAATGGTACAATGGTACCTCATCAAATTTACTTCGATTGAAATGGGACAAAACAAAGGCTACAAAACATTTTCATACACACAACAGCTGGTAGATATTTCTACCTGATATTTCTACAACTGTAGATTACTGAGACACACCCTAAAACAGAGGACAGCAACAGGCGACCCATGGGATTTATTTTGGCCCACCAAAGTTTTTAGCCCAAAAACATTGTGATTAAAATGTTTGGTTAAAAATAAAAGAAAACCACCAATAATTCAGCAAAGATTTTCATTTAGGAAATTGATTCCCCAAGTATTCCCACAAATAAAAAAAGAGACATGTGATTGTGTCTCAATGTAATCAAATACAACCTATTTTGGGGGCTTAGTTATGGTTAATTTGTAGTGTACAAATTGTTCTAATTATTTTCCCGTCCCCCGACCATCCACTCTGACAAAAATCAGCCTGCGTCTGGATTTAGAACCCCTACCCTAAGATGTCCCTGAAATAATACACTGACACATTGTCGTTACAATTTCCTGTATTACCAAATGAGGAAAGTTACAAACCACACACCAGTCAGAGTTATACTTAAACTTCATCTTTAATAATATGAGCTTTACCATAGCCCTGTGACTTTCAACAATTCACTATGTATAATTAATAGTTGAGAGTCCCAACATAATGGCAACTGAGATCTTTTATAGCAAAGATACACCCCTCTCAACTTTCATGACGAACCACAGATCTTAGGAACAGTTCACAAAGAAAGACTTTTACTTGAGAGAGGAGTATCCCATAGCCAGATAGCATTAGCTATAAATTATCATTCAGTTTGGTCTCTAAGACGAGGTTCTAATCTCGTTCCTGGTACTTCATAGTACAAAAATATTACCTCACTATCTGGAATGCTCTTTAGGCTTTATTGGCCAAAGACATCGTAAATCTCCTCTGTCAGTGCTATCTCATAGAGGCCCATCCTCAGTGGAACACTGAACACACAATAGTTGACAGATTCTATTCTGTCGAATAAAACAACCATTCTTATGCAATACAATGATTATAGTATAATCTTACAAGCACTATAACATAATCTTGCAATTTTCCACGACAACGTGCACTTTGGTCCTCACCACACAACGTGCACAAAGGCTATAGAGCTTGTTCCCGGTCAGGGCTAAGCCCCAGTGGTCCCCTTATAGATATCTTCTAAGTCTCCTTCCTTTCCTCATCTCCTTTCCCTGTCTTCTTCCCCACTGATTTGACCCGGCAGGGCAGGTGAAAGCCCTATGATGGGAGTCAGTCCAATCCATAGCCATTAGCATTTGCAAAGTCTCCATCAGCACAGTTTCACACACATCTCTAGCTGTCACTCAAACATGAGCCCCCATTAATTCATAGTTTCCTGGCCAGGTACTCCCTTCACTCGCACAGAACCCTCTTGGTGCTCCTGATCCATGGGACAACAATTGCAAAGCAACTTTTTTACATTTAGTGTGAAAGCCACATGTTTTATCCTTGCTGTGAGGTCAGTATCTATCAAACACACACTGCCGGTCAAAAGTTTTACAACACGTACTCATTCAAGGGTTTTTCTTTATTTTTACTATTTTCTACATTGAAGAATAATAGTGATTACATAAAACCATGAAATAACATATGGAATCATGTAGTAAACAAAAACAAGTGTTAAACAAATCAAAATATATTTTATATTTGAGATTCTTCAAATAGCCACCCTTTGCCTTGATGACAGCTTTGCACACTCTTGGCATTCTCTCAACCAGCTTCATGAGGTAGTCACCTGGAATGCATTTGAATTAACAGGTGTGCCATCATAAAAGTTAATTTGTGGAATTTCTTTCCTTCTTAATGTGTTTGAGCCAATCAGTTGTGTTGTGACAAGGTAGGGGGGTATACAGAAGATAGCCCTGTTTGGTAAAAGACCAAGTCCATACTATGGCAAGAACAGCTCAAATAAGCAAAGAGAAATGACAGTACATCATTATTTTAAGTCATGAAGGTCAGTCAATACGGAACTTTGAACATTTCTTCAAGTGCAGTCGCAAAAATCATCAAGCGCTATGACTGGCTCTCATGAGGACCACCACAGAAAAGGAAGATCAAGTTACCTCTGCTTTTCTACTTTTAAACTCGGACAAAACAGAGATTCTAGTTCTAGGTCCCAAGAAACAAAGAGATATTCTGCTGAATCTGACAATTAATCTTGATGGTTGTCCAGTCGTCTCAA
This sequence comes from Oncorhynchus keta, assembly GCF_023373465.1. Classification (NCBI taxonomy): domain Eukaryota; kingdom Metazoa; phylum Chordata; class Actinopteri; order Salmoniformes; family Salmonidae; genus Oncorhynchus; species Oncorhynchus keta. The sequence goes on from NC_068442.1 coordinate 20,860,513, forward strand.
ATAAAACTGTGAAGCAGCTCAGTGTTACTCTGGACCCTGATCTCTCTTTTGACGGACAGCTTTTTTCCACCTATGTAACATTGCCAAAATCAGAGACTTTCTGTCCAAAAATGATGCCGAAAAATGTATCCATGCTTTTGTCACTTCTAGGTTAGATTACTGCAATGCTCTACTTTCCGGCTACCTGGATAAAGCACTAAATAAACTTCAGTTAGTGCTAAACATGGCTGCTAGAATCTTGACTAAAACCCCAAAATGTGATCATATTACTCCAGTGCTAGCCTCTCTACACTGGCTTCCTGTTAAGGCAAGGGCTGATTTCAAGGTTTTACTGCTAACCTACAAAGCATTACATGGGCTTGCTCCTACCTATTTTTCAGATTTGGTCCTGCCATACATACCTACACGTACGCAGGCCTCCTTACTGTCCTTAGAATTCCTAATCAAACAGCTGGAGGCAGGACTTTCTCCTATAGAGCTCAATTTTTATGGAATGGTCTGCCTACCCGCGTGGGAGACGCAGACTCGGTCTCGACCTTTAAGTCTTTATTGAAGACTCATCTCTTCAGTAGGTCCTATGATTGAGTGTAGTCTGTCCCAGGAGTGTGAAGATGAATGGAAAGGCTCTGGAGCAACAAACCGCCCTTGCTGTCTCTGCCTGGCCGGTTCCCCTCTTTCCACTGGGATTCTCTGCCTCTAACCCTATTACAGGGGCTGAGTCACTGGCTTGCTGGTGCTCTTTCATTCATGCCGTCCCTAGGAGGGGTGCGTCACTTGAGTGGGTTGAGTCACTGACGTGATCTTCCTGTCCGGGTTGGCGCACCCCCTTGGGTTGTGCCGTGGCGGAGATCTTTGTGGGCTATACTCGGCCTTGTCTCAGGATGGTGAGTTGGTGGGTAAAGATATCCCTCTAGTGGAGTGGGGCTGTGCTTTGGCAAACTGGGTGTGGTTATATCCTGCCTGTTTGGTCCTGTCCGGGGGCATCATCGGACGGGGCCACAGTGTCTCCCGACCCCTCCTGTCTCAGCTTCCAGTATTTATGCTGCAGTAGTTTATGTGTCGGGGGGCTAGGGTCAGTCTGTTATGTCTGGAGTATTTCTCCTGTCTTATTCGTTGTCCTGTCTGAATTTAAGAATGCGCTCTCTAGTTCTCTCTCTCTTTCTCTATTTCTTGCTTTCTATCTCTCCCATGGACCATGCCTCAGGACTACCTGGCCTGATGACTCCTTGCTGTCCCCAGTCCACCTGGCCGTGCTGCTGCTCCAGTTTCAACTGTTCTGCCTGCGGCTATGGGACCCTGACCTGTTCACCGGACGTGCTACCTGTCCCAAACCTGCTGTTTTCTACTCTCTAGAGACAACAGGAGTGGTAGAGATACTCTGAAAGATTGGCTATGAAAAGCCAACTGACATTTACTCCTGAGGTGCTGACCTGTTGCACCCTCGACAACCACTGTGATGATTATTATTTGACCCTGCTGATCATCTATGAATATTTGAACATCTTGGCCATGTTCTGTTATAATCTCCACCCAGCACAGCCAGAAGAGGACTGGACACCCCTCATAGCCTGGTTCCTCTCTAGGTTTCTTCCTAGGTTTTGGCCACCGTGCTTCTACACCTGCATTGCTTGCTGTTTGGGGTTTTAGGCTGGGTTACTGTACAGCAGTTAGTGACATCAGCTGATGTAAGATGGTCTTTATAAATACATTTAATTGATTGATTGCAGAGGATAAATTAATTAGAGTTACCAGTCTCAGAAATTGCAGCCAAAATAAATGTTTCACAGAGTTCAAGTAACAGACATCTTAACATCAACTATTCAGAGGATACTCAGGCCTTGGTGGTCGAATTGATGCAAAGGAACCACTGCATTCTGCAGTGATAGGCCATTCCATCTGGTTTGGGCTTAGTGGGAATATTGTTTGTTTTTCAACAGGACAATGCCCAACACACCTCCAGGCTGTGTAAGGGCTATTTTACCAAGAAGGAGAGTGATAGAGTGCATCAGATGACCTTGCATCCACAATCACCTGACCTCAACCCAAATGAGATGATTTGGGATGAGTCGGTCCACAGAGTGAAGGAAAAGTAGCCAAAATGTGCTCAACATAAGTGGGAACTACTTTAAGACTGTTAGAAAAGCATTCCAGGCGAAGCTAGTTGAGAGAATGCCAAGAGTGTGCAAAGCTGTCATCAAGGCAAAGGGTGGCTATTTGAAGAATCTCAAATATAAAATATATTTTGATTTGTTTAACACTTTTTTGTTTACTACATGATTCCATAATGTTGATGTCTTCACTATTATTCTACAATGTAGGAAAAGTTCAAATAATGAAAAACCCACCGGTAGTGTACATAGTAAGAAGAAGAATCTGAAATAATTAGGTCTTGGGAGAGATACAGTACGTTATAGTGTACTCTTATCAAATCAAATGTTATTTGTCACGTGCGCCAAATACAACAGGTAGACCTTACCGTGAAATGCTTACTTACTTACAAGCCCTTAACCAGCAATGCAGTTCAAGAAATAGAGTGAAGAATATATTTACTAAATAAACTAACTGAAATTCTAAAACAAATAACACAAGACAAATACATAACAATAACAAGGCTATATACAGGGGGTACCGGTACAAAGTCAATGTGCAGGTTAGTCGAGGTAATTCGTAAAGTGACTATGCATAGATAATAAACAGCAAGCAGCAGCAGTGTAAAAACAAAAAGTGGTGGGGATCAATGTAAATAGTCCGGGTGGCCATTTGATAAATTATTCAGCAGTCTTATGGCTTCGGGGTAGAAGCTGTTAAGTAGTCTTTGAAAATGTAGTATATATGTCGTGGATTTCAGGAAGCTTGGCCCCAGTAATGTACTGGGCTGAACGCACTACCCTCTGTAGCGCCTTATGGTAAGATGCCGAGCAGTTGCCATACCAGGCGGTGATGCAACCGGTCAGGATGCTCTCGAAGGTGCAGCTGTAGAACCTTTTGAAGATCTGGGGACCCATGCCAAATTGTTTCATTCTCCTGAGGGGAAAAGGGTTTTGTCGTGCCCTCTTCACTGTCTTGGTGTGTTTGGACCATGATAGCTCGTTGGTGATGTGGACACCAAGGAACTTGAAACTCTTGACCCACTCCACTTCAGCCCCGTCGATGGTAATGGGGGCCTGTGCAGCCTTCCTTTTCCTATAGTCCAGGATCAGCTCCGTTGTCTTGCTCAAATTGAGGGAGAGGTTGTTTGCCTGGCACCACAATGCCAGGTCTCTGATGTCCCTATAGGCTGACTCATCGTTGTCGGTGATCAGGCCTACCACTATTGTGTCGTCAGCAAAGTTGTTCTTGGCTACTCAGTCGTGAGTGAACAAGGAGAACAGGAGGGATCTAAATGCACAATCCTTTTGTCCAGGTGGGAAAGGGCAGTGTGGAGTGCGGATGAGATTGTCTCATCTATAGATCTGTTGGGGCGGTATGCGCATTGGAGTGGGTCTATGGTTTCCAGCATGATGGTGTTTATGTGCTCCATGACCAGCCTTTCAAAGCGCTTCATTAATACCGACGTGAGTGCTACGGGACAGTAATCATATAGGCAGGTTACCAATGATTTCTTGGGCACAGAGACTATGGTGGTCTGTTTGAAATATGTAGGTATTACAGACTTGGTCCGGGAGAGGTTGAAAATGTCAGTGAAGACACTTTCCAGTTGGTCTGCGCAGTCTTTGAGTACACATCCTGGCAATCAATCTGGCCCTGTGGCCTCATGAATGTTGACCTGTTTAAAGGTCTTGCTCACATCGGCTACGGAGAGAGTGATCACACAGTCGTCCTGAACAGCTGTTGTTCTCATGCATGCTTCAGTGTTGCTCACCTTGAAGTGAGCATAAAAGGCATTCAGCTCATCTGGTAGACTTGCGTCACTGTGCAGCTCGTGGCAGGGTTTCCCTTTGTAGTCTAATATTTTTCAAGCCCTGCCACATCCGACGAGCGTCAGAGCAGTTGTAGGATTCAATCTTAGTCCTGTATTGACTTTTGCCTGTTTGATGGTTTGTCTGAGGGCATAGCGGGATTTCTTACAACCATCCGGCTTAGTGTCCCACTCCTTGAAAGCGGTAGCTCTAGCCTTTAGCTCGGTGCGGATGTTGCCTGTTATCCATGGCTTCTGGTTGGGAAATGTACGTACAGTCACTGTGGTGACGCCGCCATTGATGCACTTAATGATGAAGCTGGTGACTGAGGTGGTATACTCCTTAATGCCATTGGATGAATCACAGACTTGCCTAGTTAAATAAAGGTTAAATATATTTTTTTAATGAAGCCTGTAACATATTCCAGTCTGTGCTAGCAAAACAGTCCTGGTGTGTAGCATCCACTTACCTTCCGTCATCCAACCCATTCTGTAATTTCAGATAGATGGATGATGGAAAGGAAAAAGAGTATCAAGATGCAGTTTTGCTCTAAGTGTTCTGTGGGTTGAACTGAAACTTGAACCATATGATAGAGTTTCTTTGCTGTCTCGTGTATCTTTCTTTCTTCGATACTGTCACGAATTACTAAAGTGGGTGGAATCCGGTGCAGAGAGCAGGTTTCAGTTATTAGACAGTTTATTCTCCGGCGCACAAAACAACGGTCAACCCAACACACAGGGTGAATAATCCAACGCAGGACCAAAATAGTCCGGAGAATAAAACTCATGAATAATAATAATAATAATAATAATATATGCCATTTAGCAGACGCTTTTATCCAAAGCGACTTACAGTCATGTGTGCATACATTCTACGTATGGGTGGTCCCGGGGATTGAACCCACTACCCTGGCGTTACAAGCGCCATGCTCTACCAACTGAGCTACAGAAGGACCACACACAACCAAATAACAGGAATACAAAAACAATCCCGCAAAAAACAAGGGCGGGACATCCTACTAAATATAAGGACGCTAATTAAACTAAAATACACACAGGTGAAACTAATAAGACAAAACCAACAGACAAACGAAAAAGGGATTGGTAGTGGCTAGTAGGACGGTGACGAAGACCGCCGAGCACCGCCCGAACAGGCAGGGGAGCCAACTTCGGCGGAAGTGACAGATACAAGCATCATGAAACCTCTAACACAATAAATCATTTTCACTTGGTGAAAATCTGTGTTTTGGACCTAACTTGCTTACTACTTTTTCCATGTGGTTTCTTCCTTTACAGACTCCATGAAATGATGACCTCATCTGAAATATTTGGTGAAATTATACATCATTACCATACTGAACTGATACAAATTAAGAATGTACTCGTTCTATGTATATTGTTTGTTTAATAAAAAAATATGGTCCGTCAAATAACAGGTTTCCATGTCTGTAGTTCATGGTTAGGTTATAGTGCCATCGAGTGATACAGTATGTTAGACAGGATATATTCTGTATCACAAGAGACACATACAGCTTTGTACTTTGAAAGGTGAGGTATTACTCCCTCCACCGACTGTATCTAGTAAAAAATAACAACACTAAACAAAAGTACGTGTCCTGTTGACACGAAGAGATTCGGGAGACAGGCGCAGGAATACGTAAAAGTTTTTTTTATTAAGCCACAAATTACGGCATGAAATTACGACCAAACAAACATGTAAGAAAAACACAGGGTTGAAACCCAAATCAAAGCGCGAGGAGTACCTCAAATAAATAACACTAGTGCACAATGATTATCACACAGGATGAGACCCGTAATCATCTGCCCAATCCACAATGGCATGAAAGCCAAAACACACAGCACAGGTACTCACACGCACCAACAGAGGAAAGTCTGTCACGGATCCCTTTGGAACTTTCATTGCACTCATCTGGCCTCTATCCCCACTGATTGTATTTGTATATATGAGCCCTTTGTTTACCATTGTTCCAATGTCCGTTGGTGCGTGTGATAATCATTGTGCGCCAGTGTTATTTATTCGAGGTACTCCTCACTCTTTTGTTTGGGTTTCAACCCTGTGTTTTTGTTATGTGTTTGTTTGGTCTTTGTCCCCGTGCCTTTACACAGCACGCCGTAATAATACTATTACGCATTCCTGAGCCTGTCTCCCGAATCTCTTCATACCATCGTGACAATCCATAACGTAACATGCAACAACTTCAAAGATTTTTTTGAGTTATTGTTCATGTAAGGAAATCAATCAATTTAAATAAATGCATTAGGCCTTAATCGATGGATTTCACAGGAATACAGATATGTATCTGTTGGTCACAGATACCTTTAAAAAAAGAAGGTAGGGGCGTGGATCAGAAAACCACCCACAATATCTGGTGTGACCACCATTTACCTCATGCAGTGCGATACATCTCCTTCGCATAGAGTTAATCAGGCTGTTGATTGTGGCCTGTGGGATGTTGTCCCACTCTTCTCCAATGGCTTTTCGAAGTTGCTGGATATTGGCAGGAACTGGAACACGCTGTCATACACGTCGATCCAGAGCATCCTAAACATGCTCAATAGTTGACATGTCTGGTGAGTATGCATGACATGGGAGAACTGGGACATTTTCAGCTTCCAGGAATTGTGTACAGATCCTTGCGACATGGGGCCGTGCATAATCATGCTAAAACATGAGAGGATGGCGGTGGATGAATGGAATGACAATGGGCCTCAGGATCTCGTCAAAGTATTTCTGCATTCAAATTGCCATTGGGAAAATGCAATTGTTTTCATTTTCCGTAGCCTATGCATGCCCATACCATAACCCCTACTGCACAATGGAGCACTCTGTTCACAATGTTGACATCAGCAAACCGCTCGCCCACACGAAGCCATACAAATTCTTCCATGAAGAGCACACGTGCCAGTGGCCATTGAAGCTGAGCGTTTGCCCACTGAAGTCAATTATGATGCCGAACTGCAGTCAGGTCAAGACCCTGGACAACAAGCATGCAGATGAGCTTCCCTGAGACCATTTCTGACAGTTTGTGCAGAAATTCTTCAGTTGTGCAAACCCACAGTTTTATCGGCTGTCCGAGTGGCTGGTCTCAGACGATCCTGCAGATGAAGAGGCCGGATGTGGAAGTCCTGGGCTGGCATGGTTACACATGGTCTGCAGTTGTGAGGTCTGGTTGGACGTACTGATTCTCTAAAACGGCGTTGGAGGCGGCTTATAGTAGAGAAATGAACATTCAACTCTCTGGAAACAGCTCTGGTGGACATTCTTGCAGTCAGCATGCCAATTGCACACTCCCTAAAAACCCTTCGACATCTGTGGCATTGTGTTGTGTAACAAAACTGCACATTTTTTGGGTGGCCTTTTGTTGTCCCCAGCACAAGGTGCACCTGTGTAATGATCATGATATTTAATCAGCTTCTTGATACGCCACCTGTCATGTGGATGGATTATCTTGGCAAAGGAGAAATGCTCACTAACAGGAATGTAAACAAATTTGTGCACAAAATTTGAGAGAAACAAGCATATGGAACATTTCTAGGATCTTTTATTTCAGCTCATGAAATATGGGACCAACACTTTACATTTATATTGTTGTTCAGTGTGTATGTAAGATTTGAACAATAATACACGCCGGGATGAGGTCAATGGTACAAATATTTGTATTATGTAATGTGCAGAGAGAATATACTCCAATATCAGGATCGTGGCCATGCTTCATAGAATCTACACCCATCCAAGCACCACTAAAACAGTAAAGAGCTTACTGCACCTAGTCATAGAAAAGAAAACACTAGAAATTGAACAAATATTTTACCCTTCATACAAATGGTTATGAAGTAAAGTTTGTACAACCAATAAACCCATCAACCAATCAATCAATTGTTTCCTCTTCTTGAGCAGGTGTTTGTGTAGTCTGAGGTCTGTGTGAGGGAGTTATGGTTATGGAGTGTTTGTCTGTTGCTGGACTTGAGGATTCTCATCAGGACTTTATAGCTCTCCATCTCCTCCTGAGGGTGCTATTGAAAACAGAGAAAATAGTTAGACTATTTGAACTATGACTGCCACACACACTCACGCACACACCCACAGACTCACCCTGGTGAGTGCTTGTATCAGGCGTCGTAGCACGGCCTCCTCTCTCTGAGGACACAGACTGGTCACCTGACCCACACAACCCAGCAAACAGGACATGGTGTGGCGCTGGGGCTGCTGGGACAACATGCACACACACACATACACAATAGTTGCTGAGGAGGTTGAAGACCCCGAAGTAAGCCATGACACGATTAAACGTGTATCAATGGTCTGACTGGTGGGTCTCACCTTTGTTAGCACACTGAGATGGTTCACGTGTTGAGATACTGAGGTCAACCTCTCTACGTCATCTGCACTCAGAACAGGCTCCTGGAGAGAGATAAAAAGAGAGTATAAAAAGCAGGAGAGTGCAAGAGAGTGAGAGTATAAAGGGAGAGAGATCTTTATCTGAGCCCTCTGACCTTGAGTTTCTCCAGCCAGGTCCACAATAGACAGCTGAGTACGTGCGGATCAGACTCTGTGACCAGTAGGGCCCAGGCACACTCACTGCTGTTCAGCTCCTCCTGTCAGTCAACACAGACAAAACAGAGTGCAGTCAGGATTCCGGTTAATGGTAGGCAGCCCATGACAGATTATAGTATCCCATTCCAATATGTTGTAATCATAGTTATGGTAAATTCCATTTAATTTAAGTAAATTCAGGAGGGCCCAAATCTTGAGATCCGCAGAATAAGCTTCAATGTAGCTTAGTAACTTCCAGACAGTCTACACTACACCTCAACTTGTGATAACTTGCTGTAACAGTTTATTACCTGTAGCAGTGCTGTCCTCTGTAGAACTGTCTCTCCAGGGGGGTTTAGATCTGCCATCTCCTTGGCAACTGCCCGAGCCACTGAGGCCTGTCCGGACTTACGCTGGTTTTTACGTACCTTCAGAGCACAGGAAATAGTGTATTAAGAAATGTGTTTTATATTTAAAAAATAGACACTTTTACTAGTATGCCCCCAGTAACACAGTCTGATACTCACCTCAATGTAAGAGTTGAATTTGTGAAATGCTGGCGCCCTCTTGGCAGTGCACTTTAAACTCTTCGAAGAACAGTTACTGTTGGTTGCCCCACTGCCTGCTGGGAGGTTGAGTCTTTGTGAGTCCTCAGGACTGGAACAGAGGCCAGCTGTAGGGGTGGGCAGGACTGGACTCATAGGTCTCACGTCAGGTCTAATCTGCTCTAAACCAGACCAGTCTCTCTTACTCCTATCTAGTACAGTACAGTATGAGCCCAACTCAAGATCCTGGAAGAAAATAAAGCAATGTGGTTAATATCAAGGCTCTAAATGTTGCCAGTACCAATGCAGATTTCTCTAAACTAATGTTCAAGAATGTTCCACCTGTAACCAGTAATGCCGGGGATACACTACTCAATTTAGCGACAAATTCGCTTTTGCCTAAACAAATTGTATTGAAATCCTTTGAACTTGGGCTATGATCAGTACGTCAGGACTCACATAGTTTGAGTGGGTGACACGAGCCTACCAGACAAGCTAAATTACTTCTATGCTCGTTTCGAGGCAAGCAACACTGAACCATGCATGAGAGCATCAGCTGTTCCGGACGACTGTGTGATCACGCTCTCCATAGCTGATGTGAGTAAGACCTTTAAACAGGTCAAGATTCACAAGGCCACAGGGTCAGACGGATTACCAGAACATATACTTCGAACATGCGCTGACCAACTGGCAAGTGTCTTCACTGACATTTTCAACCTGTTCCTGGCCGAGTCTGTAGTACCAACATGTTTCAAGCAGACCACCATATTCCGCTTGCCCAAGAACACTAAGGTAACCTGCCTATATGACTACTGGCCCATAGCACTCACGTCTGTAGCTATGAAGTGCTTTGAAAGGCTGGTCATGGCTCACATCAACACCATTATCCCAGAAACCCTAGACCCACTTTATTTTGCATACCGCCCCAACATATCGTCCCTGTTCACTCATGACTGCATAGCCACGATTCCAACACCATCATTAAGTTTGCCGATGACACAACAGTGGTAGGCCCGACAACGATGAGACAGCCAATAGGGAGGAGACCTGGCCATGTGGTGCCAGGATAACAACCTCTCCTTCAATGTGATCAAGACAAAGGAGATGATTGTGGACTACAGGAAAAGGAGGACCAAGCACGCCCCCATTCTAATTAACGGAGCTGTAGTGGAGCACGTTGAGAGCTTCAAGTTCCTTGGTGTCCACATCACCAACAAACTATCATGGTCCAAACACACCAAGACAGTCGTGAAGAGGGCACAACTGGTTTGGCATGGTTCCTCAGATCCTAAAATAGTTCTACAGCTGCAACATCGAGAGCATCCTGACTGGTTGCATCACTGCCTGGTATGGCAACTGCTCAGCCTCTGACCGCAAGGCACAACAGAGGGTAGTGCGTACGGCCCAGTACACACTGGGGCCAGCTTCCTGCCATCCAGGACTTCTATAACAGGTGGTATCAGAGGAAGGCCCTAAAAATCGCTGAAGACTCCAGTCATCCTCGTCATAGACTGTGCTCTCTTCTACCTCATGGCAAGCGGTACCGGAGCACCTAGTCTGGGTCCAAAAGGCTTCTTAACAGCTTCTACACCCAAGCCATAAGACTCCTGAACAGGTAATCGAATGGCTACCCAGACTATTTGCATTGTCTACCTCCCCCTCAATTTCTTCTGCTGCTGCTCTATGTTTATTACCTATGCAAAGTCACTTTAACTCTACCTATATCAACATATTACCTCAATTACCTCGACTAACCTATGCCCCCGCAAATTGACTCTGTACCTGTACCCCCTGTATATCGCCTCGCTGTTGTTATTTTACTGCTGCTGTTTAATTATTATTATTATTATTTATTTATTTTACTTATCTATTTTTTACTTAATTAACACTTATTTTTCTCTTGGTTATTAAGGGCTTGTACACCTGTTGTGTTCGGTATGTGTGACAAACACAATTTCATTTGATTTGACTGAGATGATGGACAGGATTGTGGAGCTGTGGAGAGACCACAGCTGCCTTTTCAATATTAAATGGTTTATATTACCTCCAATTCCCTCTATAGAATAGAAAGTGCCCACAGCTGCCCAACCATTTGCGGGTCTATATTCTGCGCATCCATCTCTTTAAAAAAAAAAAAATTCACAAAATAATGTGCACATTAATAAAGTAGCTTGCTGTTTGCATGTCTGTATTTTTTTCCTACGACAACCGAGAAACGTGGGGCAGGGTGAACTAGGAAATCATCCTGTAATGTGAGCACCCACGTCCAGGGGTTGCTCACATTAGATTTTAGAAGACGTGTATGCCCAGTCTAACCCTGATGTTTACCCTTACCTGTTTTACAGTGATCTTGCTGAGGTCTGAGTCACTGTAGCTGCGTTTATCCAGCAGTACCTGTCTCTTCCTCTCCAGAAAGCCCTCTGGTTCGTCCCAGGAGGACACTGAACCTGACCCTCCCCAGGACCCCATATGGACCTCACGGTGCAGAGGCAGGTACTGCTTGGCCACCAGGGTCTCCCTCACAGCCCTGCCCAGGGCCCGCAGTTCTGCCCTTCTCTCCAGCTCAGCATGCACCTCCAGAGAGGCAGGCAGGCCCAACGCCAGGGCAGTAAGACGGCCACACAACAGGTACACCACCTAGATGATGATCATCATGAAAACAGATAGCTTTTAGAAACAGATACAGGAACCCATGGGATACTGGAGAGAGTGGAAGATGGAGAGAGAAAGAGCAGAGTGAATGGGGAGTGATCTGTCTGTTGGACCCAAAGCCAGACCCTCCAGACAACCACAAAGGAAGTAGGGGAGAGTGGGGTAAGTTAAGTCATTTTCTTCATTCAGTATCACTCCGTCAAGGTACATATAGTATTCTTTCTAACAATGATGTCTACTAATATTTCAGGATATTGTGTATCCCTGGGGGGGGGGGGATCAGAAATCATGTAAATATTACAGGTTTTGAAAATATAACTTGTCCCCCCTACTAGAATTGAGCCGCGGGATAGGGTAAATTAAGCCGCCTACACATTTCTGTACTGAATGAGATATTAACACTACCTTTTAATCTTTTTATTCAATACAATCACAAACGCTTTTTGTCTTTTAATAATTTTAAGCATCTTTTAGCACAGGCTTAACACCCAACAAACACTACTTTAGGCCAAGCTTTGTTGTTAACTCATATCCCAGCTATAATGCCTTGCATTATGCCTGGGAAGAAAACACTTACATTTGCCATTGGCTCATCTCACCCGAAGGCAAACATTTTGACTATATTAAACCCACACAGCTACAATGATGTACTTTAATGCTAGGTTTAGGACCTCATATCTGACTCTACATGGAACCCAGACCCTAGCAGTGGAGCAGGTCCCCACATGTCAAACCTCACTAGTATGGATGACTGTGGGAGTGCTCCTAACAGTAATGTCCCACCCACCAGCAGCCAGTGCCTAATGACAGTGACCATCGAAAGTGAAAAATAAAGGACATGCATGTGGATGACAAGGGCATTGAAAGTGTCTATAAGAATCATGAAGAGAAAGGTGATGTCAAAGCAGAGAATCAACCATGTCCCGCTTTAAATGTGAGTGCAGGGATATTTGATATCAAAACACCTGCTGTGGAAGAGAGAATTGAAACATGCAATTTTAAAACACAAGAGCAGCAGACTTACTTTGGATGATAAAGTTGTACAGAACAATCTTAAAATTATACACTTTGGTTTAGATACAAGCATCATGTCTGTTACATTTATTGGGGGTCAATTAATGAAGACATCCTCTTCTACAAACCACTGGAAACCAGGACAACAGGAGAGGGTATTTTTAAAGTACTGGACCGCTTTGTGACATCAAATGGACTTTGGTGGTCAAGATGTATTGGTATCGGTACTGATGGAGCAAAAGCCATGACAGGGGGACATAGTGGAGTGGTAACGCGCATGCAAGCAGTTGCTCCTGACGCCACATGGGTACACTGCAGCATCCACCAAGAGGCTCTTGCTGCCAAGGGAATGCCTGACCGCTTGAAGGATGTTTTGGACACTAGAGTGAAAATGGTTAGCTTTGTTAAAGCAACTTTCATGTTTTTTTCTGCATTATGCAATGATATTGGCAGCGACCATGTAACCCTTCTACAACATACAGAAGTGCTCTGGTTATCAAGGGGGAAAGTATTGACATGTTTTTTAAAATTGAGATACAAAGTTTTCTTTACTGACCATAATTTTCACTTGTCTGACTGCTTGCAATAAGTTTCTCACACGACTGGCTTATCTGGGTGATGTTTTTTTCTCTCCTGAATGATCTGAATCTAGGATTACAGGGACTCTCCCCAACTATATTCAATGTGCGGGACAAAATTGAGGCTATGATTACGAAGTTGGAGCTCTTCTCTGTCTGCATTAACAAGGACAACAGACAGGTCTTTCCATCATTGTATGATTTTTTGTGTGCAAATTAACTCAAGCTTATGGACAATGTCAAATGTCAAAATATAGCGATATAGCGAAGCACCTGAGTGAGCTGGGTGAGCAATTACACAGGTACTTTCTCAAAACGGATGACACAAACAACTGGATTCATTATCCCTTTCATGCCCTGCCTCCAGTCCACTTACCGATATCTGAACAAGAGAGCCTCATTGAAATTGCAACAAGCGGTTCTTTGAGAAACAAATGTAATCAGAATTTAATCTGGATAGGGCTGAGCTCAGAGTATCCTGCCTTGGCAAATCGTGCTGTTAAGACACTGATGACCTTTGCAACCACGTACCTATGTGAGAGTGGATTCTCAGCCCTCACTAGCATGAAAACTAAATACAGGCACAGACTGTGTGAAAAATTATTTAAAACTGAAACTCTCTCCAATACAACCAAACATTGCATCCTTTCAAGCACAACCGTCTCATTAATCTGTGGTGAGTTATTCACCATTTTTGATGAACAAATAAGGTTTTAAGATGGCTAAATAAAGAGCAAAATTATTGATTATTATTATATTACTTGTGTTCTTTGTCACTTCCCACGAGCCGGGTTGTGACAAAAACTCACACTCATTCTTATGTTTAATAATAAATGTATCATATAGTGTGTGTTTGGCAGGCTTACAATGATGGTAAAAAACAACATTTGAGAGTGTGCAGACCCTGGTGTTAGAGGGGGTATGCAGCTGGAGGTTGAATGTTTGAAGGGGTAAAGGACGAAAAAAACGTTTGGGAACCACTGCTCTAACACAATGAATTAATTTGACTTGGTGAAAATCCTTTCTTTTTTTTACCCAACTTGCTTTCCACTTTTTCCATGTGGTTTCTGCCTTCACAGACTCCATGAAATGATGACTTATTGCTCAATTTTGTAAAATGATTCATTTTATATATGATTTCCTCGAGGCAAGGGTTTGCTCAACTTACCCCACTCTCCCTTACATGACAACTTACCCCACTCTACCCTACTTGACAACTTACCCCACTCTACCCTAAATGACAACTTACCCCACTCTACCCTACATGACACCTTACCCCACTCTACCCTACTAAAAAACTTACCCCACTCTACCCTACTTGACAACTTACCCCACTCTACCCTACATGACAACTTACCCCACTCTACCCTACATTACTTATTACCTAAAAGAAAGATAGTGTTGCCAAAATAATTATACAAAACAGACACCTTGGGAGTGTGCCTGAGGGTGCGGGCCTCCTGGCCATGGAGGAGGAGGGCCTGACGGTGCAGGTACTGCAGCAGGGTGAACTGGGCCCCGTGGCGCAGGCTGAGGTCAGGGAACTGGGCCAGCTGAGGGCCCAGAAGACGAGCAAAGTCAAACACCAGGCTGATCTGGTCCCGGGTCTGGATGGAACAGGGACGTTTGATACGCACGTAGTGGACAGCCTCACTGGGGCTCACACGCAGAGTGTAGACCAGGTAGCAGGCTATCAGGACACCTGTCAACAATGACAGGAGGTGTGCCAATTTCTGCAGGATCGTTTATGGACAATATCTTTCTGATTGCAGTCGATGTATATTCTAAATTAAGTGAACAATGAAGACAATTGATGTACTGAGAACCGGATTCTCCAAAAATATACACACACCTGTCCTCCCCAAGCCTGCGTGACAGTGCACCGCCACCTTCCCTTCTTTCACAGCGAAGGCTAACACCTTTACTCCATCCATCATCCCCACAAGAGACGACACACCGAAGTCCGGCATGCCAAAGTTGAAGAAGAAGACTGCACCACAAGCACACAGAAGGAAAGACAAGAACACATATTTCATTTACGAAAGGCCACAGAAACAATCCTAAAGTAAAGTGTGTGTTGTAGATATACTCTAGGTATAAATACAGTATAGTCTTACTATTATTCTCCATAAAGGTTTGTGGGGAGTAAGTAAATCCAGTGTCTGGCTCCAGTGGAGGGCCACAGTGAGCATGCTCCCCAGGCAACTGCATGTTGATGATGGACTTGATGTTCAGCCTGGTCAGAGAGAACCGGATCAGTTAGAGGAGAAAGAGGGTGGACACGCGAACACACGTTGGCAGACATGCACATATACATGACTATTTACCGTTGGAACTGCTCTATGATGTTGTATTTCTTGATGAGGTGAGAGGAGGGTCGTGCCATGGCCACAATGTCATCTGTCACCCTGCGAACAGAACAGAAGTGAACTTCCAATCATCACTCCCTTTCCATGCAGATCTCTCCCTCCCCACCTCTTTCTCTTCTGTATCTCTTTCCCTCCTTCCCTCTCTCTCCCCCCTCCTCACCAGTGTGAGAAGAGTCCCTGTACAGCTTGTTGGCTGGGCCTCCAGCAGGCTGGTCCTTCATAGCGGCAGTCCCATCCTCCGCAGGCCAGTAGGCAAATGATCTTGGGTGGGATGGCCTTCACCAGATTTTCTCTGGCCTGGGAGTAGGCTGGACGAGGCACCGGCACCGTGGGCATAGTGGATAGTATGTACCGTAGTGGGGGTTGTTCACAGAGTCAGTTTAAACCTTAGAACTGAAGTCAATTGTTGAACCCTATGGAGGACAAGCTAGCTCCTTGGTCCAGTGGACAATATTATATGATGAAGTGCAGGGTTATAGTGTGTAGTGGTACTGTGGTGGCTGGCCTTATGCAGACACCTGAAGTAATTTGTGACTAGAGGGACAAGATAGCCTCTTGGTCCAGTGGGAGGGGAGAAACAGGTGCTGTGCAAGTACCAGGAGTAGTTCCCAGACTTAGCTCAGCCTCATGCAGAGATGTAAAGTAAATATGCCCTCAAGAACAACAAGTTGGTTAATTTGGAAGTATCCTACTGTATATACAGTAATGCAGGTGGCTAGGTCTAAAGTTACTGACAGGGTTACAGAACTGGCGAACTTCACCTATGGGACTGTGTGGTAAATGAAGAGTCCAGTAGCTGGTACAATTGGAAAAGTAAAGAAAATATAGTCAATAAATGTTGCAGATATGTCTCTCTATCACAGTATTATAAACATTCTAGTGACTAGATTGACCAGCATCGTACCAAGATAGTTGATTGCTTAAAACCCTTTAACTGACTCTTGTTTAAAACATATTTAACCTTAAATTCCTATTACTAAAAACTCAAATAAGAACTTCCGATAGTTTTTTTTTTTTTTTTACACTATGATTCTTGAAAATCCAATATCTTAAAAACTTGACTGCTGACATGCAAAATATTTTGCGATTGTCAATAGGTAGACACATTTTTTAAAATCTAAAAGATAGTTTGAGTGGAGTGCCCCTTTAAGTCTGAATATTGATTAATTGACCCAATAGGTCATACAATGTGGTTTAACCTATTTATGTTGCCAATTCAATCATATTTTCACCAAAATAAATGCACCCTATTCTTAGTCCACCATACGTTTCTACTGACATATTAATCGCCTGGTTGAGCACATTTATTTTTAAAGTATTGCTTTTTAGCCTTTTTACATTTTAACTATTTATTTTCATATTCATACTCTTCAAGGTCTCTACTAACAAAATATTGCAATATAAATCTCTCAGCAAATTAAATCCTGCCATTTATCCTATAACTTTGGTGACTGATTTTGAGTTTTCTTACAGCCATCTTAGTGGGCAAAGTTAGAGTGCCACAACACTGAACTGCAGCAACCAAAAAGGATACAAATTATGTAAATTGATACAGGAGGGCTGGGGTAGTTGACCAATCAAGTTCAAGTGACGATATTTTGTCCCCAAAAAACAAGTAATTGTCAAACATGCTCTACCAGCTGGTTGAGAATAGGGTTAAAGTAAGGTGAAATTATTTAATAATTCGAATTGGATGATAATAACAATATATTTTTGTGCAGAACCACACCATACAACTTTACTTGCATTAAAGTGCCATTAATGAATTGACTAATAATAATAATTAATTGACTGATAATAATAATCTCTTTCTGATTCATTTTATGTACAATAATTTAAAACAATACCCTTCTCTGTATCGTGTCTTACCTTTGTGGTGACATCTCGGAGAGAGGCGAGCTCCATTTCATACACACACACACTGCTGTGTGCCGGCCCAGGATCTCTAAGCCTTATTAGCTGTCATAATAACACTAGAACAGACATTCACAAATCATAGTAATCTCTGTTATATAAGATCTATACTGTACTCCTGTCCACGCCTTGCCTACATGATCCTTATCCTTCTCAGCCATCTGGACACGTTTTGATTATGTCTTTAAGTGTTGCTGTGATTGTGATATTGCAACATACAGTATGTGCACAATTGGAAAGCTAAAGAAGATATTATTTCACTATTGTTGACTTGACATTAGCACAATAAAAATTATTTATTTTATCATTCAATTAAAAGTGCATTACTATTCTGTTCCTAAATACAAGACAATTGAATAGGTCAATTCTATCCCAATAGAGACATACATAAAGATGTTATTGAGACCACATGCAGCATGAGGCAGTGTCCATGAGAGGTCAGTTATGTATCTGTTGTGAAAAGGGTTTTCAAAATAGCCTGAAGTCCAGGGGCGCAACTTTCACTGGGGACGGTGTGGACCATGCGGATGCCTCAGAGTGGTCAGGTAGGCTGTTTGGCAGTTTCAGGTAGGCTGTTTGGCAGTTTCAGGTAGGCTGTTTGGCAGTTTCAGCCAGCTGAATTTAGGACCGTGCGGACACCACAGAGTATGCAGACAGTCTGTGTGAATGCAAAGCTTCTGAAAAGGCACAGTGTTGCTGTCTGCAGCTGCTGTCTATGTGTGTGTTGCTCAGAAACTGGCTAATCTTTATTTGACTTGTGTAGCTGGCAATGTAAACGCTGTTTGACTTAACAGAAAAAAGTATTTATAACCAGCGCTGAGCTAGTTGTGTAACTGACAATGTAACGTCAGTTACACAACAACTGTTTCATCCCCTCTCGACTGAAGTTCTGTCTGAAGAGAATGAACTAATTTAGTGAGCTAATAGCTACCACAGCCAGTTCAACTCTAGTCTCTGGCTATCTGTCACGTAGCTGTTTCTAACAACTGGTGTGTGTATGAAATGTTTTGGCTAGCATCCTGGCTAGCGTTAGCTAGCTAGCTCACTGATTTTAGCTATTAGTTTTGCCTCCATCACACTAGACCTGAATCAAACGACGAAACCAGCAGTCAAACGATTTGAAGACCGATATTCAGATGTTTTTTTTACAGCACAATGTGAGTTTTTATTAGTCAGTATAGCAATTTAACATTATTGATCTGTCAGTTTCCTTAGCTAAGTCCCTACTTTTCACACTGACATGGTATAAAGAGCTCAATAGGCTTCACTGTCATGGTTCACAGTCAGTACACAACACTATGCTCATCATGTTTTAGGAGGATTAGATGGTGACAGTTGTCCCAGCAGGGTCAGACAGCCAGGAAAGACCAGCCTACAGAGCTCAGGTGAATTTTGCAGTATATTATAACAATCAGTGAATGGACACAAGTTCCATCTTCAGTTGATTGGTAGGGTACCGTCTGGAATCTGGGAATAATGATCATTTCAAATACTGAACCATTGATTCTAATCTTGGATAATATAATGTATATATGTACACCACGGTGATTCTTTGTCATGCTTCATCTGAGAAGGATCAGATGGTGACAGGGGTTTCAGCAGGGTAAGGTAACCAGGGAAGTCCAGTCTGATGGTGCTGAGGTGAACTTTTGTAGATACTTTATTCTCTCTGTGCAGAAAACACTTAACAAGCCAGAGGATTCAAAGATTGAAACTATTTTTAGGCAGTCTGACAAACATCAAATTGATTTCCAAACTGTATCCAAGCTTGAGAGGCTTTTCCTGATGATACAAAACATGTCAAGAAAAGTTTGAGGAAGACCTGGGAAACACTTTTGATGATGAGGAATGGATACAGACCCCTTGGAATTTTCCACATTTTGTTAGGTTACAGCCTTATTCTAAAATGGATTAAATCGTTTTTTTCCTTCAATATACACACAATACCCCATAATGACCAGGCAAAAACGTTTTTTTAAATAAAATAAATATGAAAAAAACTGAAATATTGCATTTACATAAGTATTCAGACTCTTTACTCAGTACTTTGTTGAAGCACCTTTGTCAGCGATTACAGTCTTTGGTATGATGCTACAAGCTTGGCACATCTGTATTTGAGACGTTTTTCCCACTCCCGCAGATCCTCTCAAGCTGTCAGGTTGGATGGGGAGCGTTGCTCCACAGCTATTTCCAGGTCTTTACAGAGATGTTGGATTGGGTTCAAGTCTGGGGCTCTGGCTGGTCCACTCAAGGACACAGAAACTTGTCCCGAAGCCACTCATGTGTTGTCTTGGCTGTGTGCTTAGGGTTGTCCTGTTGGAAGGTGAACCTTCGCCCCAGTCTGAGGTCCTGAGCCCACAGGAGCAGGTTTTCATCAAGGACCTCTGTGTACTTTGCTCCTTTCATCTTTACCTCGATCATGACGAGTCTCCCAGTTCCTGCCGCTGAATAACATCCCCGTGGCATGATGCTGCCAGCACCATGCTTCACCGGATGGTGCCCGGTTTCCTCCAGACTTGACACTTGGCATTCAGGCCAGAGATTTCAATCTTGGTTTCATCAGAACAGAAAATCTTGTTTCTTAGTAACTGAGAGTATTCTATCAAATAGTATCTTCTTTTATTTCAGAATGTCTACAGATTCAGTTTTTATTGGCTTGGAAATGTTGATACTGGAGAATATTATCAGAAGAAACTGTGTAACCTAGAAATTACAGCGGCAAGAAAGGCATTGCCATTAATTGGAAGGGTGGTTATCCTCCTACAATGTCACAGTTGATGGCCGAAATGTGAATTTATGTATCACTAGATTTTATTTATTACAAGGTTAAGTTTATACTGTGCAACTTGTATAAGGTCTGTGTGCCTTATATGGAATACTGTATGACAAAAGGGGTCTGTATTGAAAACATTCAGGGTTTTTTGTCCAGCAGTCACAAATATATATATTTTTTCATGGCACACGAGACTCCTGTCTGATTTGCGCCTGTCTCAGTGGACTAATCCGTTGAGGAGGCCGCAGGGATTTCACGATCCAAGAATATTGGGATTGTGGCTCAGATGCATGATCTCCTGTCAACCGTCTCTCTCCAGAATGCGTTCTCTCCCGCCATTTCGTTGTTTTATAACTTTATTGTGTGCACTGTTTGCTGTGTCTATCAATTTCTAATCTGCAATGTTTGTTTGGTTATGGTAATTTCTGCAAATGCATTCATTATTACAGTTATTTAACGTTCACATTGTCAGATTGGACATGTGTGTTGCAGAACTCACTACCTATACTACACTTGTGAGAAACAAGTTTTTGTTTATTTCATGACCTTTGAGTTATGGCAATTTTTTGATGGTCTTTTGTTTGAAATGCTCCTGTCAACGTTGAGTAAGGACGTGCTCATGATTACGCATATAGAAGTAGGACTAGTCTACCTGGCCTGCGTGCAAATGTAGCCCTATAAATGTTCCCATTTGGGGATGTCTGATAGTATTTCTGATTGTCTTAACTCACCACCACCAATGAGCTGTGGAGCTTCTCAAAGTAATTTTTCTTCACCTCAAACAGCATGAAATGGAAAATTGTAGTTCTCTGATCCAGTGGAAACGTCATAAAATACCTGCTGACTTTTTATCCCTTGGACAAATAGTCTACAGCTGTCTGTCCCGAGCTCACTGGCCCGGGAAACTCTTGGGGACACAGAATATTTTATACAATGTTTCAAGTTTGCTAGCATGAGTTTTGGGCAACCCAGTTGATAGTTGATACAATGTTTCAAGTTCTTTGCAGACGGTCCATGCGTAGTCAATGGATATTTCATTTTATTAGGATATTTCCTACCAGGCTGCAATGTTTTTATGTGTTGGCTTTATGTATGCAGGTTGGTAGAAATGGTAAGATAAATTGGCTCCAAATGGAAAAGGTTGCCGACTGCTGGTTTAGCCTATTACTGGCAACTTCAGGAGCTTAAAGGCTAAATCTGTTAAGGCCAGGAGGAGGGTCGGGAACAGGTTTTTAAAATTGTATTTATCTTGATCTCTGGCTCCCTCTTGAGACATTTGTGTGTCTTAATTATTTAACCAAACAGCGTAGTAAAAGTATCAGACAAGTCCAGTACATATAGCCTAGTTGATTTTAATAAAACACATGGGGAAAAAATACACGTGTAAAAATGTTGACCAATTGATTGGTCGAAAGAAAAAAACGACTCCTGGTCGACCAAGATAATTTTTTAGTCAAGGACAGCCCTAGTAGAAATGCAGGAAATTAGCTTTAAATGCCACAAAAAATTGATGAAGGACCCCCAACACTTCTAAAACCAAAGTTGCGCCCCTGAGCTGAATTCACACATGATAAGTGTGATTACGACCATTTGTAGAGTAACTACTTTAAATACAATGTATAACCACTCTAGGGTTAGGGTAAGGGACACAACATGACCAAAAGTATGTGAACACTTGCTCATCGAACATCTCATTCCAAAATCATGGGCATTAATATGCAGTTGGTCCCACCTTTGCTGCCTTAACAGCCTCAACTCTTCTGGGAACGCTTTCCACTAGATGTTGCTGCGGGGACTTGCTTCAATTCAGCTACAAGAGCATTAGAGGTCGGGCAGTGATGTTGGGCGATTAGCCCTGATTCACAGTCTGTGTTCCAATCCAGCCCAAAGGTGTTCGATGGGGTTGAGGTCAGGGCTCTGTGCAGGCCAGTCAAGTTCTTCCACACCGATCTCGACAAACCATTTATTTATGGAACTTGCTTTGTGCACGTGGGCATTGTCATGCTGAAACATGAAAGGGCCTACCCAGAACTGTTTTCACAAAGTTGGAAGCACAGAATTGTCTAGAATGTCCTTGCATGCTGTAGCGTTAAGATTTCCCTTCACTGGAACTAAGGGGGCCTAGACCTAACCATGAAAAACAGCCCCTGACCATTATTCCTCCTCCACTAAACTTTACAGTTGGCACTATGCATTGGGACAGGTAGTGATCTCCTGTCAACCGCCAAACCCAGATTTGTTCGTCGGACTGCCAGATGGTGAAAAGTGATTCATCGCTCTAGAGACCGCATTTCACTGCACCAGAGTCCAATGGCGGCGAGCTTAAGACCACTCCAGCCAACGTTTGGCATTGCGCATTATGAGCGCCTGTACTGCTGCTCAGCCTTGGAACTGAGCTCTTCAGTAAGGCCGTTATACTGCCAATGTTTTTGTCTATGGAGATTGCATGGCTGTGTACTCAATCTTATACACCTGTCAGCAACGGGTGTGGCTGAAATAGCCAAATACATTAATTTGAAGGGGTGTCCACAAACTTTTGTATATATAGAATAGTTTTATTTGTTATTATTTATTTATTTTTGATAGACAGTTTGATTCAGTACATCTATGTTGTTCAGTTCTCTGTGTAATAAACAGTGGGCAGAGAGCAATTCCAATTAGGCATACAAAAGTTAACACTTGGTCAATTTGTAATGAAACAAATCATTTTCTAAAGAGTACTCATAATAATAAGTGTTTTATGCCATTATAGGATGAGTATTGTTTTATATAAAGGTGTGATTGTTAGTATAGCTTTTTTTTACTAAAACAACAACAATACAATAAAAAAACAATACAAATGGCTGTTTAATACAAATGGCCGCTCCCATCAGTGGGTGCTCTGATCAGTGGGTGGACTCGCCCCAACTCACCCCGAAATCGTCATTCTACCACATCCCTCCATTCTACCATGGTGTCTCACTAGGAACTTGAACCTTCATCTGCAATATCTCTGCCGAAATTGCCCCCCGAAAAGCACAATGATATTTTCCTGTTGACAGACTGTGGTCCTTCAATTCCCCCAACAACACAATTTACAGGTCCAACCGAGCCCCAATATTATGCATTGATAGAAAGTACTTAAGTAAAAGTTGTTTTGGGGGGTATCTGTACTTTATTTGATTATTTATATTTTTTTCACAACTTTTACTTTTACTTCATTGCATTCCTAAAGAAAATGATGTATATTTTACTCTATACAGGATAATGACTCTAAGCACACAGCCACTTCTGTGTTTTCTTGGCTTCGGGACAAGTCTCTGACTGTTCTTGAGTGGCCCAGCCAGAGCCCAGACTTGAAACCGATCTAACAAACCCTGGAGAGACCTGAAAATAGCTGTGCAGAGACACTCCCCATCAAACCTGACAGAGCTTGAGAGGATCTGCAGAGAAGAATTAGAGAAACTCCCCAAATACTGTACAGGTGTGCCAAGCTTGTAGCATCATAGCCAAGAAGACTCAAGGTTGAAATCTCTGCCAAAGGTGCTTCAAAAATGTCCTGAGTAACGGGTCTGGATACTTATGTAAATGTGATATTTCTGTTTTTTTATACATTAGTAAAAATGTATAAAAAAATGTTTCTGCTTTGTCATGATGCGGTATTGTGTGTACATTGATGAGGATTATTTATTTTTTCATCCATTTTAGAATAAGGCTGTAATGTAACAAAATGTGGGGTTTGAAAATGTCAAGGGGATTGAATACTTTCCGAATGCGCTGTATATTGGTAATTTTAATTAAGACATTTATGATTTTTAATTGGTGGCAGACAAACAAATTGCTTTCTTTTTTTAAGTAATTGCCTCTTCCATTTTTTTGTGGCAGAGTTGCATTGAGTTGGTTATAATTTTGTTTTTGAGCATAGGCTTACATCTCCATACACCTTAATGAATTGCTTGTGTGATAATTTTACTATCGTTTACAATGTCATTCATAAACATGATACCTTCATTATACATTGTCTCCAAGGAAAATTGGTTGATCCTCTATCAGTACATTAGAGTTTAGCCATATTATTTTCTGTAATATACAGTGGGGCAAAAAAGTATTTATTATTATTATTATTTATTATTATTATATATTATATTATTATATTATTTAGTCAGCCACCAGTTGTGCATGTTCTCCCACTTAAAAAGATGAGAGAGGCCTGTAATTTTCGTCATAGGTACACTTCAACTATGACAGACAAAATGAGAGAGAAAAATCCAGAAAATCACATTGTAGGATTTCTAATTTATTTATTTGCAAATTATGGTGGAAAATAAGTATTTGGTCACCTACAAACAAGCAAGATTTCTGGCTCTCACAGACCTGTAACTTCTTATTTAAGAGGCTCCTCTGTCCTCCACTCGTTACCTGTATTAATGGCACCTGTTTGAACTTGTTATCAGTATAGAATACTTGAAAATAAAAGAGAGCCGCACACTCTAAAAATGTAATTACCAACGTTTCGACAGCCAAGCTGTCTTCATCAGGGTATAATCACAAACACTGTGGGATGACTCGTTAATGTAGTGTCAAAAGACACAGGTGTCTGTAATCATGGCCACGAGTGGCCTAATATCATTGGTTAATTATCAAATATTAAAATGTCATACAAAGAACAGCATACAAACAACAAATGGATAGCATACGATCATAGACAAATACGACTACACAAGCTTACAAACAATTACAATGGCAAAGTCACCATAATCCCAACTCATGACGTTACTACCCTGCATGAATCTGCAGGTAGCTAACCAACCAGGTTCAATTAAACCAGTTTCTGTCAAAATTACAAATGTGTAATATCTGAAAATGTAGCTAGCTAGACTATCATGGTTGGACGCGTCTCCTGTCGGATGCCATGCTTGCCCTTAGTTTGAAGATGTAATCCAGAGACAGGTGTGTTCTCCACCTCCTTAGCTAGCATACTCGAATTCCACTGATTTCAAAACTCGGTCTTCCAGAAAGTGGAGAGCGACACTTATGCAGTTTTACTATGCTATACATTTTCTTTTAAAGCTGCATTAGACAGGATTACCTAGACATACTGACCAGCTCAAATAGACAGAAAAGTGCTATATGGCAGATCAATCCAAACTCATCTCCTCGCATGTCCAGCCCACTCATTACCTCAGCCAATCATGGCAAGTGGGAAGGTAGCTCCCCTTTCTGTGGCTAAACCAATTCAGGTCGTAATTTAACAATTTTATTCATATTTACAGACGGCATACTAGTTTGTTAATAAGGCACATGAAAGTTCAAGAAGGCATTTCTGCTCAAAAATACATTTTGATTTAAAAAAAGTTTATGTTCAAACAACTCTACTGGGAAGTAGTGACCCGCGATATATGCCTAGTTTTCTGAAACAGGTCACTTATTATGTAAAAAACAGCTCAAATAAGCAAAGAGAAACAACAGTCCATCACTACTATAAGACATGAAGGTCAGTCAATAAGGAACATTTAAAGAACTTGAGCGTATCTTCAAATGTAGTCGCAAAAACCATCAAGCGCTATGATGAAACTGGCTCTTTTGAGAACCGCAACAGGAAAGGAAGACACAGAGTTACCTCTGCTGCAGAGGATAAGTTCATTAGAGTTACCAGCCTCAGAAATTGCAGCCCCAAAAAACTATTCACGGTGTTCAAATAACAAACACATCTTAACATCAACTCTTCAGAGGAGACTGCATGAATCAGGTCTTTGTGGTCGAATTGCTGCAAAGAAATCACTACTAAAGGACACCAATAAGAAGAAGAGACTTTCTTTGGCCAAGGAACACGAGCAATGGACATTAGACCGGTGGAAATCTGTCCTTTGGTCTGATGAGTGCAAATTTGAGATTTTTGGTTCCAACTGCCGTGTCTTTGAGAAACGCAGAATAGGTGAACGGATGATCTCCACATGTGTGGTTCCCATTGTGAAGCACGGAGGAGGAGGTGTGATGGTGTGGGGTTGCTTTTTTGTTGACATAGTCTGTGATTTATTTAGAATTGAAGACATACTTAATGAGCATGGCTACCTCAGCATTCTGCAGCGATACTCAATCCCATCTAGTTTGCGCTTAGTGGGACTATCATTCGTTTTTCAACAGGACAATGACCCAAAACACCTCCAGGCTGTGTAAGGGCTATATGACCAAGAAGGAGAGTGATGGAGTGCTGCATCAGATTACCAATTGAGATCGTTTGGAATGAGTTTGACCACAGAGTGAAGGGAAAGCAGCCAACAAGTGCTTAGCATATGTGGGAACTCCTTCAAGACTGTTGGAAAAGCATTCCAGGTGAAGCCGGTTGAGAGAATGCCAAGAATGTGCAAAGCTGTCATCAAGGCAAAGGGTGGCTAATTTGAAGAATCTAAAAAAATAAAATATATTTTGATTTGTTTAATAGTTTTTTGGTAACTATATGATTTCATATGTGTTGTTTCGTAGTTTTGATGTCTTCACTATTATTCTATAATGTAGAAAATAGTAAAAATAAAGAAAAACCCTTGAATGAGTAGGTGTGTCCAAACTTTTGACTGGTACTGTATATTTTTGAGTGATAATATATTCACTTAGTATTTCACTTGGTGAAGTTCACTGGAACAAAAATGGATGAATGCAGCAGCCATGTCTCTGTCACTAACAAATACAGTTATGGGCATTAACTCTGCAATTTACTCAAAAGGTACACTGGGAAATATTTGAATATGACTTTACACTAAGCAGTGTGTTAATTTAACACTCTTCCGGCCGGTGTCTATATGCAACACAATCTCACACTCAAATTGTGCAAATATGTACAAAATATTTCTGCATATTTTGTGTTTTTTTGTGTGGTTTAATTCATGTAAAAAGACTAAAACATTTGTGTGACTTCATTCATAGGAAAACATTTTAGGGCGGGGGGCTTCAGAACAATCTTTTGAAGTTATTAGAGCAAGGGGGGGCAAAGTATTGCCCACGGGACGTATCCGGCCCGCCAGGCACTTAAATCTGGCCCGCGAGACAAAATTGGACACCAATTGGTAGTTATAGTTTTGTCCTATCACTGCAACTCCCGTACAGACTAGGGAGAGGCGAGGATCAAAACCCCTCCTCCGAAACACGACCCAGCCAAGCCGCACTGCTTCTTGACACAATGCCTGCTTAAACTGGAAGCCAGCCGCACATCTGTGTCAGAGGAAACACCGTACACCTGGCGACCAGGTCAGCGAGCATGTGCTCGGCCCGCCACAGCAGTCGCTAGAGCGCGATGGGACAAGGAAATCTCGGCCTGCTAAACCCTCTCCTAACCTGGGCCAATTGTGCACCGCCTCTTGGGTCTCCCAGTCACGGCCAGTTGTGACACAGCCTGGGATTGAACCCAGGTCTGTAGTGAAGCCTCAAGCACTGCAATGCATTAGACTGCTGTGCCACTAGGAAGGCCCCCGCAAATTGATTTTAACAAACAATTGGTCCCCAGAAAAATGCCATCCTCCATTGAATTCCAAAATCCCAATGTGGCCCTCGAGCCAAAAAGTTTGCCCAAGTTTGTATTAGAGCAATGCATGATAAACAATGGTGTTCTAAACTGCCTTTTTTTTGTGCCACATGTATTTATATTAAAAAATCTAGCGTGTTAACCCAATATTGTTAAACAACCAGGTTGTCACCAAAATAATTATGATAGAATAGTAGCTTTACGTTTTTACATTTTTAGTAATGCCAATACTGTTTTCTATGCTAGTTTTCGCTTAATACTCTGGGATACTGGTGAACTTGGGTCAGAAAAACCCTTATTTTGTGTAGGCATCAGTAGGACTACACGATTTTCTTCATAACACATTTCATATTTCATGGAGCCTACTTTACACACTTTTCTTTATAATACATGTATAACAAACCTCCACTTTGTTGTGTACATTATACCATTTATTTCATAAATGCATTTTATACAAGGCAATGTCAAATTTTATGACAAAATGCATTTTCCTACTAATTAAGTTGCACAAAAATGTGTATTTTCACGCAAATTATGCCACACAGAAACACACAAAAAGTGGTGCCAGGAAAATTATCTCCCACTCAACGTCAACAAAACAAAGGAGCTGATCTTGGACTTCAGGAAACAGCACGTCCCAATCCACATCGGTTGGACCTCAGTGGAGAAGGTGTAAAGCTTCAAGTTCTTCAGCGTACACGTCACTGACAATTTGAAATGGTCCACCCACACAGACAGTGTGGTGAAGAAGGTGCAACAGTGCCTCTTCAACCTCAGGAGGCTGAAGAAATTTGGCTTGGCCCCTAAAACCCTCACAAACTTTTACAGATGCACAATTGAGAGCATCCTGTCAGGACTCTCCAGGGGGTGGTGTGGTCTGCCCAACGCATCACCGGGGGCAAACTACATGCCCTCCAGGATACCTACAGCACCCGGTGTCATAGGAAGGCCAAAAATATCATCAAGGACAACAACCACCTGAGCCACGGCCTGTTCACCCCGCTATCATCCAGAAGGTGAGGTCAGTACAGGTGCATCAATGCTGTGACCGAGAGACTGAAAAACAGCTTTTATCTCAAGGCCATCAGACTGAACCTGTTGTGACTAGGGGCACTATTTTCCTTTTTTGAAAAATAACGTTCCTATAGTAAACAGGATATTTTGTCAGGACAAGATGCTAGAATATGCATATAATTGACAGCTTAGGATAGAAAACACTCTAAAGTTTCCAAAACTGTCAAAATATTGTCTGTGAGTATAACAGAACTGATATTGCAGGCGAAAGCCTGAGAAAAATCCAATCCGGAAGTGCCTCATGTTTTGAAAGCTCTGCGTTCCAATGCGTCCCTATTGAGCAGTAAATAGGTTATCAACCAGATTACTTTTTCTACATATTCCCCAAGGTGTCTACAGCATTGTGACGTAGTTTTAAGCATTTGTGTTGAAGAATACCCGTAAGCGGCTACATTGTGTAAGTGGTCACCTGATGACTCTCAGAGTGATTCTCGCATAAAATACAGAGGTAGCCATTTTTCCAATCGGTCCTACTGAAAAACCAAATGTCCCGGTGGATATATTATCAAATAGATATTTGAAAAACACCTTGAGGATTGATTATAAACAACGTTTGCCATGTTTCTGTCGATATTATGGAGCTAATTTTGAATATTTTTCGGCGTTTTCATGATTGCAACTTCCGGTCGATTTCTCAGCCAAACGTGAAGAACAAACGGAGCTATTTTGCCTACAAAAATAATATTTTTGGAAAAAAGGAACATTGGCTATCTAACTGGGAGTCTCGTGAGTGAAAACATCCGAAGCTCATCAAAGGTAAACAATTTAATTTGATTGCTTTTCTGATTTCCGTGACCAAGTTACCTGTTGCTAGCTGGACAAAATGCTATGCTAGGCTATCGATAAACTTACACAAATGCTTGTCTAGCTTTGGCTGTAAAGCATATTTTGAAAATCTGAGATGACAGGGTGATTAACAAAAGTCTCAATATATTTCAGTTGTGATTTTCATGAATAGGAATATTTTCTAGGAATATTTATGTCTGTTGCATTATGCTAATTAGTGTCAGTCGATGATTACGCTCCCGGATCCGGGATGGGGAGTCCTTAGAGGATAGCTATCACTAGCCAGCATCCACCCGGTTATCTAACCCTGCACCTTAGAGGCTGCTGCCCTGTATACATAGACTTGGAATCACTGGCCACTTTAATAATGGCACACTAGTCACTTTAATAATGTTTATATAATTTCACATACTCTATTTTAGTCAATGCCATTTCGACATCGCTCAATCTAATATTTATATATTTCTTCATTCCATTATTTTACTTTTAGATTTGTTTGTATTGTTGTGAATTGTTATATACTACTGCACTGTAGGATATTGGCCATTTGCTCCCTGCTTCAATAGTAATGTAATCAGTCCCTCTCCTTATGTTGTTGAT
The DNA here is from genome assembly GCF_023373465.1 of Oncorhynchus keta. Classification (NCBI taxonomy): domain Eukaryota; kingdom Metazoa; phylum Chordata; class Actinopteri; order Salmoniformes; family Salmonidae; genus Oncorhynchus; species Oncorhynchus keta. The sequence goes on from NC_068442.1 coordinate 20,890,766, forward strand.
AGTTCCCCTTGTTCAAAGGAAAAATTAAAGTAGATGAGCAAAGGTTCTATGACTTTTGTAAAAAATACTCTGTACAGGTCAAAGCCGAGAGATTTACCAATTAGAAAATACTTAAATTCCATTAGTAGTTCATCCTCAGCGATCAACCCCGGGATGCTTTTTTGTATTTCTGTTACCTGGTTAAGATGTTACAGTCAAGTTCTGATAATAGCTGCTCCTCAAAATAAAAATAGTTAAAAAGTAAAAAATAAAAAGTTATACTGAAATATTGTACTTGCTCCTGCAATATCTGGTGGAGTGATAATAAATTAAGCCCTTCAGAGGAAAGCAGTTTTGTGACATTTTTATTATGTTGATTCCTTTGGTTCAACCTAGGAAACACTTTTCCACTTTTTCCATCGAAGCTACCCTTGATTTATAAATAATATACCATCTGCATAAAGACTCTCAAACTCATGTTATCTACTCTTGATCAGAAGAAGCATTTCAATCGGAGAGTCCACTCAATTTGTTTATGCTTGTCATTTAGCTCTTCAGTTAATTCATTTTCCCTTCTAAGATATAGCTCCGCCCCCCATGATGACCACTTGATTGAATGGCATCTGAATACACATTTGAAAGTGTCCCAGACAACCTGAGGATTAGCTAATCCCACATTATTTTGGCAAAATCATTAACAAATTCTTCCTATTTTAGCAGTGATCGATTGAGTTTCCAATAACCAGGTCCTCTAGGATATTCTACTGTAGTCAGAGACTAATAAATAAGTCCATGGTCTGACAATGAATGGTCAACAATAGTAGACTGTGATATCTTTGAGACCAGAGTGAAGGAGATAAGGAAGTAGGCAATGCCACGAGCTTGCCTATTTCTATGCCACGTCTATCTAGTCAGATCAGGGGTTCTTAATCTCCAAACATCTAGCAGATCTAAAGTGGACATTCATTCAGAGATTGCAGAAAGTGCTTTTGGATGATAATTATACAAATGAATCCCCAATCCATATGGATTTCTATTCTGCACACTATTAAAATCACCAACAATTATGAATTGATCATTGTTTGTTACATTAATCATTACATAAATAAATACCTAGGTGTCTGGCTAGACTGTAAACTCTCCTTCCAGACTCATATCAAACATCTCCAATCTAAAATCAAATCTAGAGCCGGCTTTCTATTCCGCAACAAAGCTTCCTTCACTCACGCAGCCAAACTTACCCTAGTAAAACTGACTATCCTACCGATCCTCGACTTCGGCGATGTCATCTACCAAATAGCTTCCAATACTCTACTCAGCAAACTGGATGCAGTTTATCACAGTGCCATCCGTTTTGTTACCAAAGCACCTTATACCACCCACCACTGCGACCTGTATGCTCTAGTCGGCTGGCCCTCGCTACATATTCGTCGCCAGACCGACTGGCTCCAGGTCATCTACAAGTCCATGCTAGGTAAAGCTCCGCCTTATCTCAGTTCACTGGTCACGATGGCAACACCCACCCGTAGCACGCGCTCCAGCAGGTGTATCTCACTGATCATCCCTAAAGCCAACACCTCATTTGGCCGCCGTTCGTTCCAGTTCTCTGCTGCCTGTGACTGGAACAAATTGCAAAAATCGCTGAAGTTGGAGACTTTTATCTCCCTCACCAACTTCAAACATCTGCTATCCGAGCAGCTAACCGATCGCTGCAGCTGTACATAGTCCATCGGTAAATAGCCCACCCAATTTACCTACCTCATCCCCATACTGTTTATATTTATTTACTTTTCTGCTCTTTTGCACACCAGTATCTCTACCTGTACATGACCATCTGATCATTTATCACTGCAGTGTTAATCTGCAAAATTGTAATTATTCACCATGCCTTTTGCACACAATGTATATAGACTCTTTTTTTATTTTGTATTTTTTTCTACTGTGTTATTGACTTGTTTATTGTTTACTCCATGTGTAACTCTGTGTTGTTGTCTGTTCACACGGCTATGCTTTATCTTGGCCAGGTTGCAGTTGTAAATGAGAACTTGTTCTCAACTAGCCTACTTGGTTAAATAAAGGTGAAATAAAAAATAAATAAAAAATAAAATACAGAAATAAAATCTCAAAGCCACGTGAACAACTCTTCTTTTTGCAGAATTTGCAAGACCATTACAATTATAATTGGCATTACCTTGGTCATTTTTTTTTATACCATAGACGGTGCTTTGGGGGCATCTTAGTTGAGAAAGCACAGTTTTTTTCTATAGCTGGGATGTAACTCCATAGAAGGGGTAGCCATAAATAGTCTCATAGAAAGCTTGACAAGATATTTGGATGTCTGGTTGTCAGTAACATACAGTGTCCTCCATAATTATTGGGACAATTAAGCATTTTTTTCTTCTTTTGGCATAAATAATGATGAGTGAGAAAGTTACAGATGCACAAATATCATACCCCCAAGACAAGCTAACCTCTCACCATTACAATAACAGCGGAGGTTAGCATTTTTTGGGGGGGTATGATATTTGTGCGTCTGTACTTTTCTCAGTCGTCATTAGTCACAATTCATTCAAGATTATCCGTAATCATGGTAGCATCCACATTCCTTTTCAAAGTGTTAACAACAATATAGGCACAGCCAGTTCATCTATTTTCCTTAAGCATTTTGGTTATTTATGATTTATTTTGGAAACTGGTCATTAAGCCCAAAGTTTGTCCATTATAATTCTCGACCCTTGGATTTACCCGGCACTTTTTCCTTGTAATGACCAATTTGGCCACGATGAAGAGAGGAGCACCAGGTCTTTTGACTCCCAAGCCTCCCATTCCGTGGACTCGGTCTCCAAAAATGTTTATGCCTCATCTGCTGCGATATGTAGTTTTGGTCATATGAAGTCTAACAATTTCCTTAGCATTTTCATCATTCTCAGAAAGACCTGTGAAAACCAGGTTCTCTCTCATCGAACGGGACTAATAATGTCTCTTTGAGCATTTTATTGTCACTTGACGATGAATTAATGGTAGTTGTGAATGTTTTGACGTTACCTTTGAGCTGTTGGCTGTCTTTGATCAAGTCTTTTATTTGGACCTGGCTGAATTCCAGACTGGCTTTTAGGTCAAAGACCTAACTTCTAGCATCAATCATTTCTTGTTGATGGACTGTAGTACATAAGTTTCAACTGGATGTAATTCCAAGTCTGTAGATGAGTTTCTTCATCTCGAGAAGCTTGTTCTATTGACATGGTACTGTCCATGGAGATATCGGTACCGGTTATGCTGTCCATTCCCCCAATGACCCTGAAGAATGCATTTTCAATGAAAAGCTTGAGTTCGTCTAATTCAGTCTTGTGCTCCAGGATGAGAAGCTAAGGTTTCGCCTAAAATAAATATCAATATATGTACCTTTGCATTTTAACCATGATCGTAGGCTACATCATAGTAAGTAAGCTATTGTGCGTTTTCCTTTGCAAGGTGTGGAAAAACAATATTGGGTCAATCTACAAAAATGGTGGCTTTCACCAGGAAAAACACTGAAAAGTGTGAGATAATGAAACAACATTTCTTTTGGGGGGTTTAAGTGTTTTATTAATAATAAAATCTTATGAAATCTGATTTTATTTTTCATAAAAAATATTACAAATAAATTGATAACTTTTTTTTTAAATAATCTTAATTTTGTCATTGGTTTCACATTGCCACTGGTCTTACCGTATGGCATATTGGTGTTCTGGCATCAGAGTTAACCAATTTAATTGAATATGGCTTTTGTATCTACCTAACTGTTACTACATTAATTAGTAAACATTTTAAGGATATGATCATTCAACAACAAAAAAACAATAGTATAAATGGAAAAATGTCAGACAATAGAACTTTACACATGCATGTTTAAAGTCAATTATTACTAATCCAAACAATTTATTAGAAATTGAATGAACCTTTTGTCTTTGATTTTATATGCAAATTCAAGTCTGTAATTACATTATAGAAAGCCTGAATAGTCGTCTAAAATATAGGTAACACCAGTGACAAGACGGCAGCGCAAGCATTTTTTTATGTAATGTCATAAAAATATGTTAAGATGCCATTTATGTTGATTTATAATGTTAAGGGGTTAACTATTATCTGACTACAAGATTAGATTTTGTATTTAATGTTTTCAGGAAATTGAGCAAGGTTTCAGAAATTGTGTTTTAGCAATTGAGAAAAACTGTAACATTCCCTAAAATACAGCTTAAATTTGCCCTTTATGACGATTTAAAGGTCTTTGCTGTGTAGAGAGGTAGAGAAAGAGAGAGAGAGGTAGAGAAAGAGAGAGAGGTAAGAGAGAGAGAGAGGTAGAGGAGAGAGAGAGAGAGAGAGAGAGAGAGAGAGAGAGGAGAGAGAGGAGAGAGGTAGGAGAGAGAGAGTAGAGAAGAGAGAGAGGGGTAGAGAGAGAGAGAGAGAGAGAGAGGGGAGAGAGAGAGAGAGGAGAGAGAGAGAGAGAGAGGTAGAGAGAGAGAGAGGTAGAGAGAGAGGTAGAGAGAGAGAGAGGTAGAGAGAGGGAGAGGTAGAGGGAGGAGAGGAGGTAGAGAGAGGTAGAGAGAGAGAGAGAGAGAGAGAGAGAGAGAGAGGTAGAGGGAGAGAGAGAGAGGTAGAGAGAGAGAGAGGTAGAGAGACAGAGAGGTAGAGAGGTAGAGAGGTAGAGGGAGAGAGAGAGAGAGAGAGAGAGAGAGAGAGAGAGAGAGAGGTAGAGAGAGAGAGATGAATGATGAATTAGCAGACATGTTGGACCAATCTCCAGCCCCAGGACTCACACTATTTGACACAGAGGTGAAATACCTGCTATATGCTGATGACTTGGTACTTCTATCACCAACCAAAGAAGGTCTTCAACAAAACATTAATATTCTGGAGCAATATTGCCATAATTGGGCCCTGGCAGTAAATTTCCAAAAAGCTAAAATCATGATTTTCCAAAAAAAAACAAGATGTCAGAAACACAAATGTAAATTCACCCTGAACAACACCTTAATTGAACACACAAAAAAATACACCTACCTTGGTCTGACCATATCTGCATCGGGAAACTTTAATATGGCAGTGAATGCACTCAAAGAAAAAGCCCGCAGAGCAATGTATGCAATAAAAATGAAATTATTCAAAATCAACATCCCAATTAAAATTTGGACTAAAATATTTGACAGTGTAATCCTACCAATAGCACTTTATGGAAGTGAGGTTTGGGGACCACTCAATAAACTGGATTTTAAAATGTGGGACAAACATCCAATTGAAGCCCTACATGCAGAATTCTGTCGGAAAATCCTACAAGTCCAGAGAAATACACCAACTAATGCATGTAGGGCAGAATTGGGCCGTTTTCCAGTAATAATGAAGATACAGAAAAGATCATTAAAATTTTGGCTACATCTAAATTCAAGTCCAAATTTGAGTCTGCAATTTAAAGCACTTCAAACCCAAGAGCTGAGCCCAGAAACGAGCCCTCTCAGTCAGCTGGTGTTGGACCTCACCAACCAAGCTGACACCAGCACTGCTTCAAAAGAAAGAATTCCAATAAGCAAAATCATGAACCAATCAAAGGAATCATATTTACAATACTGGAAAAACGAAACAAAATCCCAAAGCCGACTAAATTGCTACCTGACCCTAAACAGAGAATATGAATTGGCTGATTATCTCTACTCTGTCAGAGATACGAAGCAGAGACATATCCTTACCAAGTACAGGCTGAGTGACCACCGATTGGCAATAGAAACCGGCAGACATAAAAAGACATGGCTACCCAAAGAGGAGCGTGTATGTGGTCACTGCATGACAGGGGAGGTAGAGACAGAGATGCACTTTCTCCTTTACTGTGATAAATATTCCTCACGAAGAGATTCATTATTCACAGAAATGACTACATATATTCCAATTTTTTACAAATTGAACCCAGAGGAAAAACTAAGAATACTCATGGGCGAAGGAGCAATGGCTCCTCTTGCAGCCAAATATGTATTTTCCTGCCATAGCCAGAGGGACACTGAATAATAACATCTGCATAGTAAACAGTAACTTACTTATTATTACTATTATTGTTATGAC
>NC_068442.1:20901831-20919331 GCF_023373465.1 Oncorhynchus keta
AAATGTGGCATCTATGTGAGTCAAAAACATTTATTTGAGTGACAAAATTTACTACAAAGTTTAAAAGTAATAATTTTGGTCAGTCTTGTCCAAAACTGAAATGTGAAAGATGATAGGAAACATGCATTTACAAATATTGAAAGCATTTATTGAGACAACTAAAATACTGTCCCATTTACATTGTGTAATTTATTGACGGTCCCTAACTAGCCTCAGAGATAGGCTACCCAATGTCAAACCAACTTTACCACGGTCACACACCAACCGGCTGAAGCTAATTGGCGAAAGAACTTGGCTAGCACAAGCTATGGCGACTTCAAGATGCAAGAAATGTTAAGACTGCTTCAAGTTATCTAGAAGGGTGAGTGACTGTAACTGTGTACTGTTTTGGCAGAGTGACTGTACAAACACTTGCCACGTGTGATCACATACATAAGAGAGGCCTGCATTAAACCACCCCCTCAAGACAACTCTCATTTTGCTTCAGTAATAGCCGCTGCATTTATTAATGACCAAGCTCAAAAACAAGGCCAAATCAGGAGGGGCTGTAAAGATACAGAAGGAGGGACTGTAGAGATACAGAAAAAGGAACACCTGAACACAAACACAAACACAGAGCAGGGGGTTACCTTGGTGATGAGGCTATCCAGCCCGTCTCTTGGGGGACAGGTGTCTTTGGCAGAGTCCACAACGGAACCTGTACCACAGCAGTCCAACTGTAACAAATAAGGTTGAATTGTAATTTAGTTGTCCATCTGTTTTTATCTGGAAATATGTATTGTCTCTGCTCCCAACCCCCCAAACATGGCTGCACACCAATTAAACACATGATTACCCCAGTCTGTATGAGATGGAGTGTCTCCCTCAGTGTGTCCTGTCGAGTGTTCTGGTAGTTCTGATATGTCTCCATGTAGAATTGAGTGATGTCATCAACCACCTGTAGGGGAAGGGTTGCAATGTGACACAAAGAAAGGAAAGGCATTTAATGTAACACAGATAATAGCAGGGGAAGGGCTTTAATGTAACACAGAAAAGGGGATGTAATGTGTTTTGGGACCTTGCTTTGGTTGGAAAAACACCAGATTCCAGCGGCGACCTCAATGGCAAATATGATGAGGAGGAAGAAGAAGAACTGCAAGAGACCAATATGCACATGAACCGCTGTGTATTTCATTTGACAAGTGCCCTTTGACACAAAGTACTCCCCGGTCAGAAGGGACTTAGGACACACACACACGAGAGAGAGAAATCGAGAGATACAGAGAGAGAGGGACCAACCTGGTCTCAGTGCAGTTCATATTATCCTGTATGTAAATCAGAGACACTCCATTTAGTATGATATGTTGCGTATCGTATGTAATAATTTGTGGATGTCCATCCCCCATTTCATATGAAATGTTACAAATTACAATTCGTATTATATGTTACGAAATTGTAAAACGTACAATATGTTACGAATTTGCTAAACTTATGAAATGTTACAAATTCTAGCTAGGTTGCTAAAGTTAGCTAGTGGCTATCATTAGCTAAGCTAGGGGTTAGAGGTGAGGGTAAGGGTTAGCTAAAAATGATTACGGGTAGGGTTAGGGGAAGGGTTAGATAACATGCAGAGTAGTTGCAAAGTATCTAAAAATGTGTAAGTAGTTGAAAAGTTCCTCATTAGCTAAAATGCTAAAGTTGTCCATGAGGAGATTCAAACTCGCAACCTTTGGGTTGCTAGACGTTTGCTTTATACTGCCACCCATCCACCCCAACCAACAACCCTACTTCCTTAAGTAACCACCTGTCTTATGTAACCATACCAACCGTAACGTATCATACTAATTTTAGTGTCCCGTTTTAAATGTACTATTTTACGCATAGTCTATGAGGACAGACAGACAGACAGACAGACAGACAGACAGACAGACAGACAGACAGACAGACAGACAGACAGTGAGTTCTGGCCTTGAATCTGTTCTGTAAACAGTTTTATACTGAAACAAAGACTTACATAGTATCTGACTACCAGCCCCATAACAGACCAACTGAATACCAAAGGGAAAGAAAAAGAGGAGAGGAGGTATAACTCACCAGCCCCAGCATACAGGGAGACTCCTGAATCGCACCACAGCATCCCAGGAACCCCACCACCATCATCAACAACCCTGCTATTATCAGGATATACACACCTACACACGCACACGCAACCACCAACAACATCAGAGACTCTGCAGAGATATTTGATTATGTACTGAGAAAAAATACATAAACAAAACATGTAAAGTGTTGGTCCCATGTTTCCTGAGCTGAAATAAAACAAATCCCATACATTTTCCATATGCACAAAAAGCTTATTCTCTCTATGTTTTTGCACAAATTTGTTTACATCCCTGTTAGTGCTCATTTTTCCTTTGCCATGATAATCCATCCACCTGACAGGTGTGGCATATCAAGAGGAGTATTTTTGTCTGTAATAAACTCATTCTGTTTGCCTGGGTACCCCATGGCTGCACCCCTGCCCAGTCATGTCAAATCCATAGATTCGGGCCTAATGAATTTATTTCAATTGACTAATTTCCTTATATGAACTGTATCTCATTAAAATCTTTCAAAATCTTTCATGTTGCGTTTATATTTGTGTTCAGTATATGTGTGAGTGCATGCGTGCTTGCATGTGAGTGTTTCCATTACCTGTGAAGAAGACATAGGGAGATTCTGTTCCTTCAAACAGTCCTCTGGTCTTTGGGTCAAACCTCAACCACAACCCTATAGCCAGCACTCCTGTACCTGCAAGCTACCACATACAGACACAAAATATTAGATATCATACACACACACCTATCCCAGGGCATGGAAAACCAGGTGAGAGAGCAGGTATGTTGAGAAACAGGGTTATGTCAGGTTATGCATGTGTGTGACTTGGGGGTAAGCTAACACACAGAGGAAAGAAGAAGAGGTCATCGGCCTGATTCCTTCATACAGTATAAATTCTGCTACAGACTTACCACCAGAGCCGCAACCACAGACACAGACACGCATTCCTCAAACTGCCTCCTCAGTCTAATTAATTATTCACTTTAGCAAAGAACCTTGATGTAGAATGGTGTTCTGCTCCATGGTGTGTGTGTGTGTGTGTGTGTGTGTGTGTGCGCGTGTTCTGCAGTGGGAATAACATGTCTGATCAGACCAAACCTAACGAGGCCAGATAAGCTCAGTGAGTCGGGGTAGATTACTCATGCCTTGTTCTCAGTTCGGGAAAAATGGCCTAGTTAAAGAGGAAGGGAACATTCACCACACACACACACACAAACGCACTCACACACAATCTAACTAAAGTAGACCTACCCAGAAGACGAAGTTGAAGATAAACATGAGGTATTTCACACACCTGATCCTTCCAAACACTTCCATGTTGCTAACGTGATCTCTGTGTGTAACAGAGCAATAACTAACTCATTAACACTTCTCTCCTATTTCCCTAGACAGTATCGCAGCGCGTGACAGGGATAAAGCAAGAGGAGAGATGAAGAGAGCATAGAGTGATACAAAGAGAAAGCAGTAGGGAGTAACTGTCACGCCCTGGAGTCACCTGATCAGAAAGGTAGAGGAGGTGGGCTGGGGGAGGGAGGATAGCGCAGATAACCTGAATTCTACTCTGTGAATGATTGAATTGGTTTACTCTGTGAATGATTGAGTTGGTCTATTCTGTAAGTGATTGAGTTAATTTGTTTAATCTAATCATGCTGCTCGCACTACACAACTACACTACTGCTAATACACCCTCACCAGCTGCAGAATCTAACACACACACACCCATAGATACTGTAGCTACCTACAATCATGGACACATGTTCTGAATCATGCAACAAGGGGAGCTCTGTTCTTTCATCTGCATTGGGGCTATATGCGTCACACGCCGCCACACACCCCACCAAGACACAACACAAAATACAACACACAAACACACAATATCACACACACAGACATACAAACACTGAGTTATTGAAATGCTGTGCACACTGGGTCACTCGGCCACCAGGGATTATTTGGCCAGTGTGTGTTTGTGTGTGAGATTATTTCATTGTTCACCAACAAGAGGCCACTTCTTAGTCCAGTCATGGCCAGCTAAATCACTGTTCCACTTTCCCCAAGAAGATACTGACAACCCCCCTCAGACAGATACACACATGCACACACACAAACACACACACTAACTGAAAACGGTAAATTATATGTCATTTTTTGTATTACCAACAGTAAAACACTCTGAAATGGTTTAAATAATGTAAATGATGGTGCATTGTGGGGAAAGTTTGTGGGCAGGGAAAGAATTGCTGTATTTCGAATGGTACTGTAATTACACCCCACATAATACAGTACCGTATCATATTTTTTGGACTGCCCAAAACCTTTTTCCCACAAGTGGGAGCATGGTATTGTTGTATCTGGCGTATTAACACTTTTTGTAAACACTTTACCAAACCTCCAACCTGCTTGCACCAATCTCTTGTAATTACAGTAAAATACTGTGAAATACAAACTCCTCCCCTCAATGAATTTCATTAATTCATCCATTCATATATTAATTTATTCCGATTACGGTAGTATTTACTTTTACAGTATAATAGTTTCAGTACTTGCTTTGAAACCGTATTTATAATTACAGTAGGTGTACTGTAATATGAAATACAGAATTATACTTGCCACAAACTGCCTGTAAGCTACTGTCAAATTATCGCCAACCCCTTTACAATGCACATATAACTTTAATTGAAGATGAAAGAAACCTGGAGAGGAACCAGACAGATTCACTGGGGAATCTTCCTCCTCTGGCTCTACACTACCTCTACCCTACATGTGTGGAATAAACCCTTACAAAGAGGCTGTAATTTATATGAATCTAAACCTGCTGTTGTCTGCCAGCCAAAACAACACACACACACACACACACAAAGTCCCTTTAATAGCATAAGTAGTGACTCACCCAGAAGATGAGGTTGAAAGCGAACATCAGGTATTTGACGCACATTTCTCCTCCTGATAGAGCGGCCATAGCGACTACAGTGGCACAGTTCTCCTCTACTCTCCCTATAGTTTAAACTGTTATTAATGACGAACCCACCAAACGACAATTGTAGGATTACTAGCCTACTAATAATACTTATGGAGTACACAAAGAGGAATCCGTTCTCCGCTCACTCTTTCTCTGCGGCTGCTCTGCCGCTTCTCGTGCACGTGTAGCGGTCGACCCCCAGAGCGAGACCAAACGGCTGTCGGTCTGTCGTGTCCTGTTCTTTCTCTGAATGTCTCTCACTCTATCGTTTCTTCATTTAACGTAACACCACAACCTGTATTTAAAAAGCCACATAATATGACAGACGTAAACTATATTATGAACAGATTCGGCTATTAACAGAAGAAGTTAAAAACTCTATGCTTGAATGTATGAACATTCTGTAGCCTATTTAATATCAATCAGTATTGGGATTCCCCAGCAACCGTTGCATTACGTAATGTATAGGCAATGAAATAGCGTAATCTCTCTAGACAACGACAGAGCGCGTGATAGTAATGAAATAGATAATCTAGTTTTATAAATAAATAGACAACATAGGCTAAATTAACAAACGGATGAATGGACAGCGAGCACTGATAAGGGGGGGTTGGCTGCTTTAACATCGTCCCGAAAGAGAATTCTCCATCACACATTATCACAAACAAACAAACATGTATGTGATAGCCTACTTCTTTGGTTGTTGTTAAAGGGCCAGCGTCCCCTTCTGTCGCTTTCTCTTGTAGCCTCAGTCAGAGGAGGAAGGGAAGGACCACCATACTCAGTGAATTTCAGAAATATTACATCAAAATGTTATTTTTTAGATAAAACCATACTAAATATATTCAAGTCCCAAAATACCTGATTAAAACACACTGTTTTGCAATGAAGATCTACAGTATTCTCTACAGCATCCTCTAGCACCAAGGTGTAGCCAGAAGAGCTATTTTCTGTCCTCCTCTGGCTACATTGGCTTCAATACAAAACCAAGGAGATTCATGCTCCTTTCCCCTTCCATAGACCTACATGGTAATTAGGACGACTTCCAGAGGACATCCTCCAACCAATCAAAGCTTTTGCATTATGAACTAACATGTTGTCCATCCAATCAAAGGATCAGAGTATGAACCAAGTAGTACGCATGTGTGATTTAGAAGCTTGGTTGGTAACAATATTGGATAGATTGAGATTTTGATAGTGAATAGTGATAGTTGGCCATTTTTAGGATATTATTCCATTTAAATTAGTTGCTTCAAACTACAGGAGATGGAATGTTAGATGATATATTGTTTTCTTGGTTACAGAACTACATTTTTGTGTAGAGTTTGTGTAATTTACTTCAATTTGCATTGCTAACTTCAGTAGCAAGTAGATAGCTAATTACCAGAGTGCAGTTTTCTAACAACGATGTAGTGGATTTTTTGTTGAAGAACCCCTTTCATTGCCCATATCAGAGTCACGCTTCTGGGAAAAAGCTGCATAGATCATGTAATGGACAAAAGTCAGAGTGTTCAAACTGTGCAACACAACAAAAAAGGAAATGGAAATGGAAATGGATGTTCTCAAACAGCATAACAATACTAACACATTTTTGGGCATGCAAGAGTTGGCTTTTACCTAAGGGCACAATGAGAGGGAAAGTTTGGCTAGCAAGGGCAACTAGTTACATAGAGCTTGCAAAGGTAATTGCACATTACGATGCTTTACTTGTTGAGCATATGGATGTTTCTACTGTCTTCTCTGGGATGTCAATTCTCTGGGATGTCAATTCAGAATGATTTGATAGCTTCCAGTCCTTCATCCATTAAAAGTGATATTGAATGAGAGGTTGATGCAATGCTTTTTTCGCACAGTGCGTGCTCAAGTGCGCTTTCCACTTTAATCCAGTATTTATTTAGGAAAGGTGATGATACTGTAACCAGGGTTGGTAGGTTACTTTCTAAATGTAATCCGTTACAGTTTCTGGTTACCTGTCCAAAATTGTAATCAGTAACGTTTCTTTTGGATTACCCAAACTCAGTAACGTAATCTGATTACATTCAGATGACTTTTCCCTTTAGAGGCATTGGAAGAAGACAACCATTTATGTTGCCAATAGAACGACATCTATTGCAGGATAAATCAATGTTAAGTTTACATAGCTGGCCCTATATGGGTGTTACATTTTACTTTATGGGTTGGTTATGTAGGCTTCTTCTAACCAATCGCTGTGTACTACATATAGTAATATAACTAAATGATATCTTTACATTAATAACTAAATTATATCAGAATTCCAGTCATTCCAATAAATGTTATACCCCTTGATCTTCAAGAATAGGACTTGGAAATATGGAAGTATAGATTAGACTAATTGTTTTACTTGAGCAGGACCCTAAAATTAAGGACTTATTAGCCAGCCCTACTCTGTTGTTTATGATTTTGTTGTTTGAGGGCTGATTGGGCTCTTTGATTCATGTTGATAAATAAATGCTGCGCTCAAGGAATGGCATGCTTTGAGCACTTCTGTACATGTAATAGATGCATGCAAAATGCTGCATTTGCTATAGGCCTATTGTTTACCTTTTTGTTGGTGACACTTTGATATCTTGATAATATGCAGCTGTTTAAAGGGCAAATCCACAGATGAAACTATAACAAAATGGCCGCCCCGCCTCTGTTTTGTTAAAAAGCTGAGGGATGGGCCTGGAGACATGTAACCACTCTCAGATTAATAGTAATGTAAATGTCATGTAAATGTAATAGACAGAGCTATGGACTGACCATCCCATGATATAAAAAGGATTGTTTTAACCATGTTATGAGGCTATACAATGTTTGTTTACATTTATGATGTTTATAAACATTGGAGAAAAACAAGCTTATATTTTGGGTTCTCATGGAGTTGTGACAGTTGAGCTAAGCTAATGAGGCGTTTCTAATTATATTCTTCAAGAATCAATGGATATATATCTATATATATATATATATATATATATATAGGCATTTATACGTTATTTTCATCAAGGATCTCTCTGTGCCTTGCTCCGTTCATCTTTGCCTCGATCCTGACTAGTTTCCCAGTCCCTGAAAAACATTGCCACATTATGATGCTGCCACAATCATGCTTCACCCCCCCGTTCTCAACACTGATCCCTCCATTTCTGTGGAACCGGACCGTGGATCATCGCCGGAGGCTCAGAACTGGGAACCACCGCTGAAGACTCTGGACTGCAACTCATCGCTGAAGACTCTGGACTGCAGCTCATCGCTGGATGCCCCGGGACTGGGGACCGTCGCTGGAGACCCCGGACTGGGGACCGTCGCTGGAGGCTCCGGACTGGGGACCGTAGCTGGAGGCTCTGGACTGGGGACCGTTGCTGGAGACCCCGAACTGGGGACCGTCGCTGGATGCTCCGGACTGGGGACCGTCGCTGGAGGCCCCGGACTGGGGACCGTCTTTGGAGGTTCCGGACTGTGGACCGTCTTTGGAGGTTCCGGACTGTGAAACGTCGCCGGAAGCTCTGGACTGCAAACTGTCGCCAGAAGCTCTGGACTGGGAACTGTCGCCGAAAGCTCTGGACTGGGAACTGTCACCGGAAGCTCTGGACTGTGGAGGCGCACTGGAGGCCTGATGCGTGGTACCAGTACAGGTGGCACCGGGCTGGTGACACGCACCTCAGGGCGAGTGCGGGGAGGACGCACAGGGCGTACTGGACTGTGGAGGCGCACTGGAGGCCTGATGCGTAGAGCTGGCACAATGCGTCCTGGCTGGATGCTCACTTTAGCTCGACAAGTGCGGGGCGCTGACACAGGATGCACTGGGCTGTGAAGGCGTACTGGCGATACAGTACGTAGAGCCGGCGCAGGATATCCTGGTCTGAAGACGTGTACTGGAGACCAGGAGCGCTGAGCCGGCACAACCACAGCCGAATGGTGATCTGTTTCACCTGTCTTCACCTGAAACGTGATAACTACTCTCATTATAGGGCTGTGAAACCCATAACCAAATGGCTTCAGAATGAGAATTGCTCACCCTTTCTGTTTTATAACAGGTAGAGTCAATTTATTTACAGTAGTGCATTGATTAATTATTGTTTTCTTCAGTGAAAATACAGAATTGGAATAAAAATGGCAAATATACCAAAAGCTATTTAAGACTATTTAACCATGTTATCATTACTGAAGCATTCAAAGTACAAACATTTAACATGTTAAAGATAATGAATACATGACAACTAGATACATATATTTTATTAAAAGTAATTCATACAAAAATAAAGAGTTGGCTATAACATGAGTACAAACAAAGTGAGTGGGTAAACGTGTGTGTGTGTGTGTGTGTGTGTGTGTGTGTGTGTGTGTGTGTGTGTGTGTGTGTGTGTGTGTGTGTGTGTGTGTGTGTGTGTGTGTGTGTGTGTGTGTGTGTGTGTGTGTGCGTGTGTGTGTGTGTGTGTATTATGGTGGGTATTAACATGTCCCATCATAAAAATGTATCCCTACTCCCCAATCAAACATCTTCATCAATACCACAATTATTGTTTTTGTTTTTTATCAATATTGTCTCCAACATGGCAACCCTCATAGAATTCAACATTGCCTTCTATATGAAAAAAATAAAATAAAACTGGAGCCTTGCATTACATGCATTATGAAGAAAATTGTGTAGGCCTACTGTTGTCTACTCAAAAAAGAGCCTTTCAGACAAGTGCACCAGTATCCCAAAGTATTACGCATAAACAAGCATTGTCCCTGTTGGAGGGCCAGTAGGAGGCACCTTTTCCTCAGGTCTAAAAAAATATCCCAATCACTCAGGGCAGTGATTAGGGACATTTCCCTGTGTAGGGTGCTGATTTTCAGATGGGATGTTAAACAGGTTTCCTGACTCTGTGGTCACTAAAGATCCCATGGCACTTATCATAAGAGCAGGGGTGTTAACCCCGGTGTCCCGGCTAATTTCCCAATCTGGCCTTCATGCCATAATGGCCACCTCAAGTGAGCCCAAGAGGGGGGTGACCCAGGGTGCTCTGAGGTAGCAGAAGGCATGATAAAAATATCCTTTATAATAAAGCATTGCATGTATTATCATTGTTTTTGCTTACTGGTATAGATCAGTAGAGTAGAGGTGATTGCAGAAGTTGCACTCATGGGGATTATTTTGTACTCTAGGGTTTGGGGGAAATGTGGCCATAATAAATGCATTTCATCCAATTCTACATCATTTTAGATGATGAGACTTTAGCTGAATATTTTTTTTATCTTCTCAAATGATCGAAATGACAGGTTACTTTGACACTGACAAACTGACAATCTGAGATAAATAATAACAAACGTGTCTATAACCTATCAACAACCTAGACCTACTGTAGGTGTGTGGAGACATTCATATTGTACAATATGAGAAGGAAATTATAGTCCTACATTTTTTTCCTGTTTCACTGACTCACCCAATGACGCTCAGCTCACTCACTGGTGCCCCCTGATGCACTCATATCAAAAGCTATTCCCTCGCTTGGTAAAACAATGCTGTTCACTCAATAGGCCTATTTGGAAGTTGATAACTTGATAGTTTACAGATAGAATAGTCTTCTCTTTTCAGCAGGATCCGATCCATTTGCCTTCCAACCTGTAGTTTGACCTGTTTTGTTCATGTAATATTAAACATGTATCGCTGACTAACCCCATCAAATATGGTTAATAAAAATAGCTGCAACAACAGCAAAAACATAAGCAATGCAACACTTCTTCTTCTACCATTTCACTCCAGCCTGTGTGTGGTGTGTGTGTTTCTGTTCAACCAAACAAGATTTTCTGGTTTATCTTGTCAGAACAGAAATTAAAGGATTATGTTTTAATGCTGTTATTGCATCAAATGATTGTTTTATTCAACCGGATAAAGGGCAGTTAGAATGCTCATCTGTGTGTGTTGTACTGAGGATGGGCCTCTGGAAGATTTACGATGTCTTTTGGTGATACCGCTGTTCTTCCACTAACCTCAACAACTCCCTCCAAGTCTGACCACTACCTTATCCCCCTCTCGCTTGGAGTTCCAACACTGGTCGAAGCCCCCAACAAGGCAGAGTTCATCTCAGCCTATGCCTCCCTCCAGTCCCTTGACTTCTGGCCTGACGGAAACATGGATCTCCAGAGCATGAGTTAATGTTTCTGTTCTATAAGGTACCAGGGAGAGATGGCTCCAGGGACAGACCCTGGTCTCTACACAATGAGATGCTGTCTGCTGTGAATTCTAAGTATCTTGCATACTAATCTTAACCTTGTAACCCATTCCATACATCTGATTCAATGTGCTGGCATCTTTCTGGGGTCCTGCAGCTCCACGGCTGTACTCTCGTATTTACTGAAGTACAAAAGACTGCTTCCCTCATCAGTGGCTCCATGCAAAGTACCAGAGACACACTTGGGCCCATCTCACATTGAATTCAGGAAGACCTGTGCCAACTGTTTTGCAACAGTAGTTGACTGCAAGTGTGCCTCAAGGTTGAGAAGGCACGACACCACATCAGACAGTGACTTGCTGTCCGTTTGAAGTTGGTCAGTGTTGATTGTGAACGGTTCCAACAACTTCACAAGCTGCTCTAGCTTGGCCATGTTACAGGTCAGTAAATGGATTGTGAACACTGAGGAACGGCACCTGTCCTCCAGGCTCTCAGGCCCTCCAACAACTTCACAAGCTGCTCTAGCTTGGCCATGTCCACTCGCCTCCCTACCAGGTCAGTAAATGGATTGCTCTGGCCCCCAATGGAACAAGTTCCAACAGGACACGGAGTCAATCACCACCTTCCGGAGACACCTGAAACCCCACCTCCTCAAGGAATACCTAGGATAGGGTAAGTAAGGGTAAGTAATCCTGTCCCCCGACAAGATTTAGATGCAAGTGGCTGTTCCACTGGTTGTCATAAGGTGTATGCACCAATTTGTAAGTCGCTCTGGATTGCTAAATGACTTAAATGTAAATGTTGATTGTGAACAGTTCCAACAACTTCACAAGCTGCTCTAGCTTGGCCATGTTACAGGTCAGTAAATGGATTGCGAACGGCTCCAGCAACTTCATAAGCTCCTCTAAGCTTGACCCAGTCACGCTCCGTGCTCGTGCTCGGATTTCATCCTTATTAGCTAGTGATAGCTAGTGATAGTGATGCACCAGCTAGGCCTATTTGAAACATTGGCTTCTACTGGTAGCATTTACCCGCAATATTCAGAAGCTTGAAAACCCTATTTGAAAAAAAAATTTCAAAACCCCATTACATTTTTGCCCAAAGTTTAGAAGAAATATAAATATACGTTTTATCTCAATCTCTTCATTCAAAGAATCAATCATGGACACTGTCATTGACAGTTGTGTCTGCTTTGCATGATGTGTTGTTGTCTCTACCTTCTTGCCCTTTGTGCTGTTGTCTGTGCCCAATAATGTTTGTACCCTGTTTTGTGCTACTACCATGTTGTGCTGCTGCCATGTTGTGTTGCTCCCATGTTGTTGTCATGTTGTGTTGCTACCATGCTGTGTTGTCATGTGTTGCTGTCATGCTATGTTGTTGTCTTAGATCTCTCTTTATGTAGTGTGGTGTTGTCTCTCTTGTCGTGATGTGTGTTTTGTTCTATATTTTTATAAATGTATTTTTGTTTTTAATCCCAGCCCCTGTCCCTGCGGTAGGCCTTTTACCTTTTGGTAGGCCGTTATTGTAAATGAGAATTTGTTATTTTCTAGTTAAATAAAGGTAAAATATTTTCAGTTTTTTAAGTACTTTGTTGAAACACCCTTGGCAGTGATTACAGCATTGAGTCTTCTTGGGTATGACGCTACAAGCATGGCACACCTGTATTTGGGGAGTTTCTCCCATTCTTCTCTGCAGATCCTCTTAATTAACTTCTTATGGTTGCATGGGCAGTATTGAGTAGCTTGGATGAAAGGTGCCCAGAATAAACGGCCTGCTCCTCAGTCCCAGTTACTAATATGTGCATATTATTATTAGTATTGGATAGAAAACACTCTGAAGTTTCTAAAACTTTTTGAATGATATCTGTGAGTATAACATAACTCATATGGCAGGCAAAAACCTGAGAAGAAATCCAAACAGGAAGTGAGAAATCTGAGGTTGGTCGATTTTCAACCCAGCCCCTATTAAATTCACAGTGGTATATGGATAAAGTTGCACTTCCTAGGGCTTCCACTAGATGTCAGCCGTCTCTAGAAACTTGAATGAAGTTTCTACTGTGTTGTGGGGCTGAATAAGAGCTGAATGAGTCAGGTTACTGGCAGAGAGCCATTTCCTGGTCATGCGCATTTCACATGATATCGACCTTCGTTCCATGGCTTCTCTATACACCAAGGAATTCTCCGGTTGGAACCTTATTGAAGATTCATGATAAAAACATCCTAAAGATTGATTCTATACTTTGTTTGAAATGTTTAATCGACTTGTAATATGACTTTTTGAAGTTTTTGTCCGAAGTTATGTGGGACCTGCACGAGCGTTTGGATTTCTATACCTAAGCCCTAACAAAAGTTGCTACGCGGGCATAAATAATGGACATTATCGAACAAATCAAGCATTTATTGTGGAACTAGGATTCCTGGGAGTGCATTCTGATGAAGATCATCAAAGGTAAGGGAATATTTGTAATGTGATTTCTGGTTTCTGTTGACTCCATGGCGGATAATTTTATTATTTTTCTGAGTGCCGTCTCAGATTATTGCATGGTTTGCTTTTTCCGTAAAGTTTTTTTGAAATCTGACACAGCGGTTGCATTAAGGAGAGGGATATCTATAATTGAATGTGTATAACTTGTATTTTCATCTACATTTATGATGAGTATTTCTGTTGAATCGATGTGGCTATGCAAAATCACTGGATGTTTTTGGAACTAGTGAACGTAACGCGCCAATGTAAACTCCGATTTTTTATATAAATATGAACTTTATCAAACAAAACATACATGTATTGTGTAACATGAAGTCATATGAGTATCATCTGATGAAGATCATCAAAGGCTAGTGAATAATTTTATCTCTATTTCTGATTTTTGTGACTCCTCTCGTTGGCTGGAAAAATGGCTGTGTTTTTCTGTGGCTTGGTGGTGACCTAACATAATCGTTTGTGGTGCATTCGCTGTAAAGCCTATTTGAAATCGGACACTGTGGTGGGATTAACAACAAGATAACCTTTAAAACGGTATAAGATAAATGTATGTTTGAGGAATTTGAATTATGAGATTTCTGTTGTTTTGAATTTGGCGCCCTGCACTTTCACTGGCTGTTGTCATATCATCCCGTTAACGGGATTTCAGCCCTAAGAAGTTTTAAGCTCAGTCAGGTTGGATGGGGAGCGTCGCTGCACAGCTATTTTCAAGTCTCTCCAGAGATGTTCAATCGGGTTTAAGTCCGGACTCTGGCTGGGCCACTCAAGGACATTCAGAGACTTGTCCCGAAGCCACTCCTGTGTCGTCTTGGCTGTGTGCTTAGGGTCGTTATCCTGTTGGAAGGTGAACCTACGCCCCAGTCGGAGGGCCAGAGCGCTCTGGAGCAGGTTTTCATCAAGAATCACTCTATACTTTGATCCGTTGATCTTTCCCTCGATCCTGACTAGTCTCCCAGTCCCTGCTGTTGAAAAACATCCCCACAGCATGATGCTGCCACCACTATGCTTCACCGTAGGGATGGTGCCAGGTTTCCTCCAGACGTGACGCTTAGCATTCAGGCCAAAGAGTTCAATCTTGGTTTCATCAGACTAGAGAATCTTTCTCATGGTCTGAGAGTTCTTTAGGTGCCTTTTGGCAAACTCCAAGTGGGCTGCCATGTGCCTTTTACTGAGGAGTGGATTCTGTCTGGCCACTTTAAAGGCCTGGTTTGTGGAGTGCTGCAGAGATGGTTGTCCTTCTGGAAGGTTCTCCCATCTCCACAGAAGGCCCCTGGAGCTCTGTCAGAGTGATCATCGGGTTCTTGGTAAGCTCCCTACCAAGGCCCTTCTCCCCCAATTGCTCAGTTTGGCCGGGTGGCCAGCTCTAGGAAGAGTCTTGGTGGTTTAAGAATGATGGAGGCCACTGTGTTCTTGGGGACCTTCAATACTGCACTATTTTTTGGGTACCCTTCCCCAGATCTGTGCCTCGACACAATCCTGTCCCGGAGCTCTACGGACAATTCCTTTGACCTCATGGCTTAGTTTTTTTGTGACATACACTGTCAACTGTGGGACCTTATATAGACGGGTGTGTGCCTTTCCAAATAATGTCCAATCAATTGAATTTACCACGGGTGGACTCCAATCAAGTTGTAGAAAAAACTCAATTATGATTAATGGAAAAAGGATGCACCTGATCTCAATTTTAAGTCTCAAATCAAAGCGTCGGAATAATTATGTAAATAAGGTATTTCTGTTTTTTCTTATTTTTAGTACATGTTTAAAACATTTCTAGAAACTTGTTTTCACCTTGTCATTATGGGGTATTGTGTGTAGATTGATTAGGAAAAAAATGTAATACATTTTAGCCTGAGGCTGTAACATAATAAAATGTGGAAAAAGTCAAGGGGTATGAATACTTTCCGAATGTACTTTATGTGTTCAGATAATGTGTCTTGCGTACAATTTAAAATGTTGCATCAAGAAGTAGGGGAGGGGTGCGTGGCAAAGACATGGTGCGTCTCTCTCCAGAATGCATGCATATGTACTAAAGTGCCCATTTGGCAATGTCAGATTGTCTTAACTCACCACATACACCACTAATTAGCCGAGCTCAGTCATTTTTCTTTGCCTCACACAAGTCAATGAAGCCATTGTGAATGATAGTTACTCAGTATTTGAAAAATCTTTCCAACACTCAGCCTCGATAATCACCAAGCCTCAGTGTGAAAGAACAAAATATCATGATCTGATGATCCCATATACAGTGGGGCAAAAAAGTATTTAGTCAGCCACCAATTGTGCAAGTTCTCCCACTTAAAAAGATGAGAGAAGCCTGTAATTTTCATCATAGGTACACTTCAACTATGACAGGCAAAATGAAAAAATAAAATCCAGAAAATCACATTGTAGGATTCTTAATGAATTTATTTGCAAATTATGGTGGAAAATAAGTATTTGGTCAATAACAAAAGTTTATCTCAATACTTTGTTATATACCCTTTGTTGGCAATGACAGAGGTCAAAGTTTTCTGTAAGTCTTCACAAGGTTTTCACACAATGTTGCTGGGATTTTGTCCCATTCCTCCATGCAGATCTCCTCTAGAGCAGTGATGTTTTGGGGCTGTTGCTGGGCAACACGTACCTATGATGAAAATTACAGGCCTCTCGTCTTTTTAAGTGGGAGAACTTGCACAATTGGTGGCTGACTAAATACTTTTTTGCCCCACTGTATCCAGTGTAAATGTCCTAAAAAACAGCTGTCTGTCCAAAGCTTACTGGCACAAGAAACTCTGAGGGCCCGAAATTGGCTAGTTGATACAATGTTCCAAGTTCGCTAGCAACAGTGCCCACCTATGGAAATAAAAGGTCCAACTGATTTGTCCTGCTGCTGGCCCTGACTATCCATCTTTAATTTCACCTGCTTCACAGTCTAACACTTTTTGTGCGCAAAGATGTTGGCACTGGGTGGAGAACATTGACAATAGGCTACTTTTGTTCGTAAGAACCAACTGATTAATTTGACCCCCCCCCTCTTCTCTAGGCTATCTTGAGATGGACTCATGGGTATGACTTTCACTTGTATGGCTTTATGGCTGCCCATATATGGTACATACCAAAGACTGTATGGTACGGCTGGATAGGAGACACCCTGTATTGACGGATACCTATTCAAATTTTAGATGACATTGAATAATAGGTGGACCTTAATTTTAAGTGGTTAAAAATATAATTTGGTAGGCCATCCTAAAAAGATTCAACATTTCAACAACGTGGTAGGCTATTAAACACGGACCTACATGATATGCTGCAGCTGTGTTAAAAAACTGATTTTTCTCTAATCTATTGATGATCAGATTCTTCAGTTGTAACTGTCTCTGTTGTGCTCACATTTTACAGTTGATAGACTCCTCTTTTCTTTAACAATAGTCTATATAGAAATCAAACGTCTCTGGGGCTTCTGCAGGCTGTGTGACCTATTTCTTGGTCGACTATCAACATCTCTGTGCATTAGTGGTGGGTGAGCTAAATAACAGAATAGGCCCAATTAAAATAACAGTGATGAAGGAAATGAAAAATGCTTGTCAGAGCAAGCCCAGAGCAGTGCTGGAGCAAAATCAGTCCGTCCAGCCATGTATGCTATTTTTATTTAACTCGAGTTGTGTTGAGATTATGAGGGGGTCCCTGATGATTATTCTCAAGTTTGAGAACCCCTGGTTTAGGTACTCTCTTAGAAAAAAGGGTTCCAAAAGGGTTCTTTGGCTGTCCTCATAGGATAACCCTTTTGGGTTCCATGTAGAACCCTTTTGGGTTCCATGTAAAACCCTCTGTAGAAAGGGTTCTCCTATAG